>NW_022437141.1:1039041-1052355 GCF_009761245.1 Sapajus apella | reverse complement strand
TCCTCTCAGTGAAGGAAGAAGAGAGAAGGACCCCAAAAGGGTCCGTGAGAGCAAAATCCCGGGATTCGGAAGCCCTGGCCTCAGGAACACTGGCCCCGAAACCCTTCCAGCCCAACCCAACCACCCCTCTTGTCCCCTGGGAGCCAGCCCTTCGCTGGCACAGGCCGGGCAGGCCCCGAGGGCACAGACCCCCACACAACGCCCAGGCCGGGGTTCCGAAATCCGACGCCAACAGGTGGAAACCCCAAGCCCCGCGGCCTGAGTTTCAGAGGTAAGAGAATGAGGGTGAGAGGAGATGCGGCCTCCCTCAAGCTGGGAGGCCCCTTGAGAAAGCCGAGAGGGGAGAAGAGCGAGCCGGTTCGCAAGTTGGAGCAAAGCCTGGAAGGAAAGAAAGCTGCGAGCCGGAGATGAAGGAGATCTGGGCTCGACCAGCGCCTTCCCCGCATCCTCGGCGACGCCCGTGTTTACCTGAAAGTCTCGGTCCTCGTTGAAGCGGGAGAAGCGGTCCGCCATTTTGCCGCCTTCACTCCTCTCAGGACGACGCTCTCCGGTTCGCTCCTTCCCTCCGGCGACACCCGCCCCTTCCCGGTTCCCCGCCTCCTCCCACGCCCACCGGGCGCGCGCAGCTGAGGGAGGGTGAGAGAATGCGCGTCCTGACGGGAGCCCCGCGGCGCAGGCGCCGGCCAGCCCTGTAGGCGGACCCTTCCTTCCAGCCCCTACTCCGCGCGCGACCCGGAGCGACCCCAGAGGCCGTGCGTGCGCACTCGCGCCTGACAGCCGCGAGTGCTTCCGGAGGGAAAGGTCAGAGGGGCCACCGTGGGGATGGATCCGGATAGTTTGCTGTCGCTCACTTCCGGGTATCTTTCGTCACTGTTGCTTCCCTTGTGCTCAGAAGTCCATCATCTTCACTAAATAGCAGCATAATGTTGGGCTGAAATCGCGACTTTAGAGCCAGATTACTTAACTTCGAATCTCGGTTCACTCTGAGGATTCAACGGTGAACGAGACAGGAAGGATCTCCTCTCAGGGGGATTTCATTCCGGTGGAAGTCACATAACTCGTAAAATAATTAAATATTTTTAAATATCAACAAGTGCCACAAAAAGGTAAAGCTGTCCGCGGTGTTCAGAGGGACAGGCTCTGAAAGCACCTTCGACCTGCGGCACAGCATTGGGGCCTAGGAAACGTTAGACCCAAAGGCCCAGAGACTGCAAGGAGCTTGATATTGAGCCACCTTTTGAGAGAAGTATTTCTCAAGGGACCAAAGTTGATTCAAATCAACTAAAGCTCTCTGGGCTTCAATTTCCTTTTTATACAATAAGGAAATTGGATTTCGTAATCTCTGCTGCTCCTGCCTCATGCTGACTATGAGAGTAAAGAATCGGAGGCCGGGCGCGGTGGCTCACGCTTGTAATCCCAGCACTTTGGGAGGCCGAGGCGGGTGGATCACGAGGTCAAGAGATCGAGACCATCCTGGTCAACATGGTGAAACCCCGTCTCTACTAAAAATACAAGAAATTAGCTGGGCATAGTGGCGCGTGCCTGTAGTCCCAGCTACTCAGGAGGCTGAGGCAGGAGAATTGCTTGAACCCAGGAGGCGGAGGTTGCGGTGAGCCGAGATCGCGCCATTGCACTCCAGCCTGGGTAACAAGAGCAAAAACTCCGTCTCCAAAAAAAAAAAAAAAAAAAAAAGAATCGGATTTTTCCATCCCTTCTGAGGACCTCCCCCAGCGCTCCAGCACTCCTAGCCAAGGTACAGAAAACACATAGAAGGGTGCAGGACTTCCTTACTTTTGAAAAGAGTAGTTGACAGAAATCACACGATGGAAAAATGGCTGTTACCCTGCCTTGAAAGAGTCAAATGGAATGTAATTTTTTGGAGGAAGGATGTGCATTTTCTATTTGTTACTCTTTGCCCCACCCATGCTTCAGCCTGTGCTTCCATCTAAGGGGAGGCAGGGCACACAGAATTCAAACGTTGTAAAGAGACTTTAGGACAATGTGGCAGATTGAATCACGGGGATACATACCACATTGACCTCCCTCTCAAAAGCCCACTGAAGTGACAGTAAAGGAATAAAAAGTGCATCAGTTCATATGGACAAAGAGACCTGGAGAAGGGACAATGGCAGACAACAGATGTCAACATTTTGGAGGCCTGCGAGCATGGAGAAATGGAAATGACTTTAGTAGAGTGGAGAAAAAGAAGTCATGGAGTAGGAGAAGACAGGAAAGAAGTTGATGAATGTTGAAGTGCACCAGCAAGGCTCAGGAAGTGGAAGCACCTGGTGCCACTGAAGACATCTCTTTTCCCACCCAGGTAGCAAACTGGAGGTTTTCCCTCTGGAAAGGCTGAGCCAGAGAGACTGGACTTTAACATACCTGGCATAGGTGAGAAGGAGCAACCCATGATGAAAATGGGATAATATGGTAAAGCCTCCATTCTGGTCAGAGAGTCTGACTTCTGCAACAAAAAACCATAGGAACCCTCTCTAGAAAACTGACTAGCTTAGGGAAGAGAAACCTTCATGTACTAACAATGGGAGTGAGGCTAGGGAGGTGACTTCCTACATAAAGATCGTGTTCCTGCCCACATACCCCGTAGGGAAGTTCATCATTCAGGAAGCCCCATCCACTCAGCATTTTAGTGCCTTGTTATAAATGGATAGCCAAAGATTACCAGACATTTGAAGGGAACCTGTAACAGGAAAGCTAGAAACACCCCCAGCCTGGGCATCGTAGTAAGACCCCGTATCTACAAAAGAGTTTTAAAATTTGCTTGGTGTGGTGTCATGCCCCTGAGGTCCCAGTTACTTGAGAGAATGAGGCAAAAGGATTGCTTGAACCCAGGAGTTGGAGGCTGCAGTGAGCTATGATGACAGCAACAGCTCCCTCCTCCAAAAAAATGAATTCAGAGGAACCAGAGATAATGAAAGGAACAGAAGAAACCATCAAAAGAATTATCATCAATATCCACAGAAACATTAGATCACATCAGGGTACAAGGGGATGCATCAGGAAATAGGAGACTACATCAAGGGGCATGGGGTGCCAAAAAAGCAAAAAGGATATTGAGGTTAAGAAAGAACTTTTGGAGTTGGGTGTGGTGGCTCACGTCTGTAATCCCAGCACTTTGGGAGGCCAAGGCAGGCGGATCACTTGGGGTCAGGAGTTCAAGAGCAGCCTGGCCAACATAGTGAAACCCCATCTCTGCTAAAAAATAAACCATTAGCCAAGTGTGGTGGTGGGCACCTGTAATCCCAGCTACTCGGGAGGCTAAGGCAGGAGAATCACTTGAACCTGGGAGGCAGAGGTTGCAGTGAGCCGAGATGGCGCCACTTGTACTCCAGCCTGGGCTACAAGAGTGACAATCCATCTCCAATAAACAAACAAATAAATAAATAAAAATATTATCTGGATGGGGTGGTACACACCTGTAGTCCCAGCTACTCAGGAAATCACCCAGGAAACAGAGTAAAAAGACACCCTGGCCTAAACCCCCGCTACTTTCTCCTGAAGTATTGCAGTAGCTACTAAGTGTTCTGCTTCTACCCTGGCAGCATATGTGCTACAAAGGAGCTCTGGTGATCTTGAAGGTCAGTCAGATCACATTTGTTGTCCCCTGATTCAACGCTCAGTGGCTTTCCATGTCACTCACAGTGTAAAGTTCACCTCTCACCACCTCACCTCTCAGACCTCATCTTCCTCTCTGCACCCGTTTCCCTTCTCTCTGGACATACTGACCTCCTGGCTGTACCTTGATCCCATCAGGCCTGTTCCTGCCTCAGGCTGCCCCACCTATGGGCTTATGTATTTGCTGCTCTTTCTGCTTATCATTCTTTCTCATATATCTCCATGGCTTGCTCCATCATCTTCTGGTCTTTACTCAAAAAGTACATTCTTTTATTCTTCTTTCTTTCTTTTTTTTTTTTTTTTTGAGATGGAGTTTCACTCTTGTTGCCCAGGCTGGAGTGCAGTAGTGTGATCTTGGCTCGCTGCAACCTCCACCTCCTGGGTTCAAATGATTCACCTGCCTCAGTCCCCAAGTAGCTGGGATTACAAGTCAACACCACTATGCCTGGCTAATTTTTGTACTTTTAGTAGAGATGGGCTTTTGCCATCTTGGCCAGAATAGTCTCAAACTCCTGACCTTAGTTGATTCACCCCACTCAGCCTCCCAAAGTGCTGGGATTACAGATGTGAGCCAGAGCACCAGGCCATACAACTACATTCTCATTAAGATCTTCCCTGATTGGCCCATCTCGGTGGCTAATGCCTGTAATCTCAGCACTGTGGGAGGCTGAAGCAGGCAGATCATGAGGTCCAGAGATCGAGACCATCCTGGCCTACGTGATGAAACCCTGTCTCTACTAAAAACACAAAAATTAGCTGGGCGTGGTGGCACGTACCTGTAGTCCCAGCTCCTCGGGAGGTTGAGGCAGGAGAATCGCTTGAACCTGGTAGGTGGAAGCTGCAGTGAGCCAAGATTGCGCCACTGCACTCCAGCCTGGTGAGAGAGCACCTAGACTAATGACTGGCACATAGTAGGCACTAAATATTCACTGAATGGATGAGGTGGAAAATAGAAAAGAATGAATAAGAACATGTCAGCATCAGTTCAATATCTGAATGGTAGGACTTACGGAAATAACAAGGGAAAATGGAAGAAAAGCATATTAAAAAGCTGGGCATGGGCTGGGCGCGTGACTGACGTCTGTAATCCCAACACTTTGGGAGGCCGAGGCAGGGGAATCACCTGAGGTTGGGAGTTTGAGACCAGCCTGACCAACATGGAGAAACCAGTTAAAGAGTAGGGTGTGTGTGTGTGTGTGTGTGTGTGTGTGTGTATGTTTGTATAGTACAGCTGTTAACCCCTGGCTTGCCACCTGCATTACAACTTTTTTCTAAATCTAATATTTTCCTTTTTAAAAGAAAATTATCCTAATGATTGTGTTTATGTTCTATTTTGCCACCCCCAAAAATGTTTTAACTTTGATACAATCAAATATTTGTACCCTTTTTTTCCTGTTGTAGCTTCTGGATTTTCAATCTTGGTTAATATTTTCCCACTTTTATACAGCATGCATGTAGGCTTCTAGATTTTCATATTAGATTTTATGCATTTAGTTTTTACATTTAAATTTTTGATCCATCAGGGGTTTATTTTTGCATATGGTATAAGATAAAGCTCTAATTTTATTTTCTTCCCTTTGGAAAGCCGGCTATAGTAAAGTCATTTTTGTTATTTTCCCACTTAACTGAACAAACCCCTATATTACATACGCGAATTTCAGCCAGGCCTGGTGGCTCAAGCCTATAATCCCAGCTCTTTGGGAGGCTGAGGAGGGTGGATCACTTGAGTCCAGGAGTTTGAGACCAGCCTGAGCAACATAGTGAAGCCCCGTCTCTACAAAAAAATACAAACATATTAGCCAAGGGTGGTGGTGCAGTGCCTGTAGTCCCAGCTACTGGGGAGCCTGAGGTGGGAGGATCACCTGAGGTGGGGGCTGCAGAGAGCAGAGATCACGCCACGGTAAGGCAAGTCCTTCCTCATTCTCTCTTTTTTTAAAAAAATACTTTAATTGGCACTCATTTTCATATACTTAAAAAAATATTTTTTGAGCTGAGGATGGTTAGGAGAGTGGATTGAAAGGATTTCCCTGATCCAGAAACTGGAATTGGATGGGGTCCCACCTTAGCACAGGACTCAAGGGGAGATGGGACAGGTTGGAAGGGAGGTTGTTCATATCTTGTTTTGGGTCTTGGGGACCGAAAGCGGTCCAAGTTGGAGCAGACACATTTGTCTAAGCCTAGTTGGGTTCCGGCTCCACCCCCACGTGCCTGAACGAGGCCCAGGGCTGCAATGGGAATACATGGGCTGCCACCTACCCTTCTGCCAGGGCAGTGCAGTTGCCTTCAAGCCTTGGTCGAGCGGTCTGACCTGGGGTTTCAGACCCAAGCTCCCTCTCCCAGCAGCCTCCAGCTCTAGGAAGAAGGTCCCTTAGGGCCCATAGGGGTTTAATGAAGCCACTGGGGACAGAAGGTCTTAACCTGCACCTGGTCAGACACCAGAAACTGCTTCAAACTTTCTGAACCCAAATCTCCCTTATTTCCACCAAACCTTTTCATTTGCTACAATTTTGAGCTACTGGTCGGAGCTATTCCTGCCTTCCCTGATCACCTACAGAGCTGATCATCTACCATGGAAGACAGTACATCAATCCCTGAATTATGTGATAAGTGCAAGAGAGGTCCCCACGTACTGCCAACTGAGTGGGGGACAAGCAGTTCCAGTTCTAGGTGCAGGAAAGCTCAACAGGGGCAGGACAGGGAAGGACTGATGGAAGAGGTGGACTTGGAGACAGTCCCTGGAGAATGGCGCCAATCTGGATCATCAGGGAAGGGAGAACATACATGAAAAGGAGGGAGAGAGGAGGATGGTAGGACTTCCATTTCCGGTAATGGTAGGCTAAGGTATCCAGACCAACCTTCCCATTGAAAACAAATGCAAAAGCTGGATAAAGGTTTTGTTAAAAAATTTGACAAGAGAGACGAATTCCCAGGCCAAAACTTAAAGGAAAGTGGGATCCCAGAGAGGCATTGGAAGATAGAGCAGAAGAAATTGCCCAGAATGCAGGAAAGGGACAAAAAGAAAAGAGTTTGAGACACATGGAAGATACACTGAAAGGGTCTAACATCTTTTAATCAGAGTTCTAGAAGGAAAAAGCAAGAAGCCGGGCAGGCATGGTGGTGCATGCATACCTTTATCCCACTATGTGAGTATCACTTGTGCAAGGATTTTGAACCCAGCTTGGGCAACACAGCAAGATCCCATTTTATTTACTTTAAAATACTTTTTTTTTTTTTTTTAAAGGAAAGAAGAAGAGAATGTGGCAAGGGCAAGATTTGAAAAGATAATAGCTGAGAAGTTCCCAATTCTGATGAGGTATCAATCCACAAGTTCTGGAAGCATGAAGAATTCTAAGCAGGATAAATAAGCAGGATAAATAAAACAGAATCCACATGTAGATATATCAAAATGAAACTCCAGAATTCTGAATATAAGGCCGGGCGCGGTGGCTCAAGCCTGTAATCCCAGCACTTTGGGAGGCCGAGGCCGGTGGATCACGAGGTCAAGAGATCGAGACCATCCTGGTCAACATGGTGAAACCCCGTCTCTACTAAAAAAATACAAAAAATTAGCTGGGCATGGTGGCACGTGCCTGTAATCCCAGCTACTAAGGAGGCTGAGGCAGGAGAATTGCCTGAACCCAGGAGGCGGAGGTTGTGGTGAGCCGAGATCGCGCCATTGCACTCCAGCCTGGGTAACGAGCGAAACTCCGTCTCAAAAAAAAAAAAAAAAAAAAAAGAATTCTGAATATAGAAAGAAAAAAATGTTTTTGAGACAGAGTCTCACTCCATCACCCAGGTTGTAGTGGCATGATCTCCCCTCACGGCAACCTCTGCCTCCAGGGTTCAAGAGATTCTCCTGCCTCGGCCTTCTGAGTGGCTGGAATTACAGGTGGCCACCACCACACCCAGCTGATTTTTCTATTTTTAGTAGAGATGGGGTTTCACCATGTTGGCCAGGCTGATATTGACTCCTTACCTCAAGTGATCTGCCTGCTTGGCCTCCCCACATGCTGGGATTGTAGGCCTGAATATAGAAAGAAAATCTTAAGAGCAGCCTTCTCAACAGCAATAATGGAAGCCATAAGCCAGTAGAATGATATTTTGAACATGCTGAAAGAAAATAACTTCCAACCTAGAATTCAAGGGTAAATTTTATTTTTTTCGAGATGGAGTCTTGCTCTTTTGCCCAGGCTGGAGTGCAATGGCGCTGAGTTCATCACAACCTCTGCCTCCTGCCTCAGCCTCCCAAGTAGCTATGATTACAGCTATGATTACACCACCCCCAGCTAATTTTTGTATTTTTAGTAGAGACAGGTTTTCACCATGTTGGTCAGGCTGGTCTCAAACTCCTGACCTCAGGTGATCCACCCACCTAAGCCTCCCAAAGTACTGGGAGCCACTGTACCCAGCCAAGAGTGAATTTACAAAGAAATGAAAACTAAAAAAGTTTGCCATCAGCCTCACTGAAGAGTCTCATAAAAAAAAAAATTCTAAAGGATGCAATTCAGGCAGAAGGTAAGGGATCCCAGATGGAAGGTCTGAGATGCAAGAAGATATAAGGACTTGTACACAAATGTTCATGGCAGCATTATTTGGAATAGCCAAAAAGTGGAAGCAACTCAATGTCCATCAGCAGATGAATGGATAAACCAAAAGCGGTATATCCATACAGTGGAATATTATACAGCCATAAAGAGGAATGAAGTATTGATACATGTTATGACATGGATGGACCTTGAAAACTATATTAAGTGAAAGAAGCCAGACACAAAAGTCCATATATTATATGTTCCATTAATGTGAAATGTCCAGAGTTGGCAAATCCATAGAAACAGAAGGTACACTTGCAGCTGCCAGAGGCTAGGGGGAGGAGGGAGGAATGGCGAATAATGGGTACAGGATTTCTTTTGGGGATGATAAAAATGTTACAGAATTAGATAGTGGTAATGGTTGCACAACCTTATAAATATACTAAAAGCCATTGAATTGTACATTTAAAATGGTGAATTATAATAATTATTATGATTTTGAGATGGAGTCTTTCTCTGTTGCCCAGGCGGGAGTGCACTGGTGCGACCTCCCCTCACTGCAAGCTCTCCCTCTGGGTTCAAGCGATTCTACTGCCTCAGCCTCCCAAGTAGCTGGGATTAGGGGTGCCCACCACTATGCCTGGCTAATTTTTTTGTATTTTTTGTAAATTTAGAACTTTTGTGTACAAAGCCTTTTTGTGTGAGCACTGTCTATAAAATAATTATCTGCCCTATCTCCCCTGAATGTAGTAGAGCCGAGTTTTCACCTTGTTGGCCAGGCTGGTCTCGAACTCCTGACCTCAAGTAATCCTCCTGCCTCGGCCTCCCAAAGTGCATGGTGTAGGCCACCATGCCCAGCCTAAAATGGTGAATTACATGACAATAAAAAAATTCTGAAAAGAAGAAATGAGGAATAAAGATATGCAGAAGAATTTAAGCAAGTACTGACTACATAAACAGCAATGATGTCCAGTGAGGTTAAAAAAAGAATGTACAACATAAATTATTATGTACAACATAAATGATTTAAAGTGTTCTAGGATCCAGGAGCAAGGTAAGTAAAGGTAAGTAAATGAACTGTAAACATGTCCTGCCCGTGACAGTGGAACCTGGGAAAGGCTGAGTTGTCTAAGGAGTGAGGAAGAGAGCCAGGAACCTCAGCGTACGCCTGAGTCAGCCTAAAGAAGTGGGACCAGCAGGGAACAGGGCAGGGGGCCTCTTCCAGCAGGGCCATTAACAGGCCACCAGTTTCACTATCATGTGTCCCTGGGCCTCTTCCTAAGCTCCCTGAACCTTAGCTTCTGTGGTGGACAGACTCTAAAATGTTTCCACCTCCCGGCATCCACACCATTGTGAAATCCCCTTTCTTGATTGTGGGTGGGACCCAGGATGACCCATGACTTTTTTTTTTTAGAGATAGGAGGGGTCTCACTATTTTGCCCAGGCTAGTTTTTTTTTTTTTTTTTTTTTTTTTTGAGACGGAGTTTCACTCATGTTACCCAGGCTGGAGTGCAATGGCGCGATCTCGGCTCACCGCAACCTCCGCCTCCTGGGTTCAGGCAATTCTCCTGCCTCAGCCTCCTGAGTAGCTGGGATTACAGGCACGCACCACCATGCCCAGCTAATTTTTTGTATTTTTAGTAGAGACGGGGTTTCACCATGTTGACCAGGATGGTCTCGATCTCTTGACCTCGTGATCCACCCGCCTCGGCCTCCCAAAGTGCTGGGATTACAGGCTTGAGCCACCGCGCCCGGCGCCCAGGCTAGTTTTGAACTCCTGAGTTCAAGCAATCCTCCTGCCTCCGCCTCCCAAGTAGCTGGGATTACAGGCACGTGCCACCACTCTGCCTGGCTCCATGACTTGCTTCTAACCAGTAGAATATGGCAATAGTGATGAGATGTCACTCAATTTCTTTATATTTTGTAAGTCTCCTTGCTAGACAACTCACTCTAGAGACTTTCCCTGCTGGCTTGGTGAAGCAAGCAGCCAGGTTGGATGTGATGTTAATTTCATGTGTCAACCTGGCTAGGCTGTAGGTCCCACTTATTCTATCAAACATGAATCTAGGTGTTGCTGCGATGGCATTTTATAGATGTGGTTAAAATCCACAATCAGTTGACTTTAAATAAAGATTATCCTCAACAGGCTGGGTGCAGTGGCTCACACCTGTAATCTCAGCACTTTGGGAGGCCGAGGTGGGAGGTTGCCTTGAGTGTAGTTCAGCCTGGGCAACA
The DNA here is from genome assembly GCF_009761245.1 of Sapajus apella. NCBI lineage: Eukaryota > Metazoa > Chordata > Mammalia > Primates > Cebidae > Sapajus > Sapajus apella. Next base: position 1,041,958 of record NW_022437141.1, on the reverse strand, counting down.
CGGTGAAACCTTATCTGTGCAAAAAATACAAAAGTTGGCTGCATGGTGGCTCACGCCTGTAATCCCAGCACTTTGGGAGGCCGAGGCAGGCGGATTATCTGAGGTCAGCTATTTGAGACCGCCCTGGCCAACATGGTGAAATCCCATCGCTACTAAAAATATGAAAATCAGCCAGGCATGGTGGTGGGCACCTGTAATCCCAGCTACTCAGGAGGTTGAGGCAGGAGAATTGCTTGAACCCAGGAGAAGGAGGTTGCAGTGAGCCAAGATTGCACCATTGCACTCCAGCCTGGGCAACAAGAGCAAAACTCCATCTCAAAATAAATAAATAAATAAATAAATAAATACAAAAGTTAGCTAGGTGTGGCGGTTTGTGCCTGCAGTCCCAGCTATTCAGGGGGCTGAGGCAGGAGGATCAATTAAGCCCAGATGGTCAAGGCTGCTGTGAGCTGTGATCACACCACTGCACTCCAGCCTGGGTAACAGAATAAGACCTTGTCTCAAAAAAACAACAAAAAAATTACCCTCAACAATGGGGATAGGCCTCATCCAATCAGTTGAAAGGACTAAAGAACAAAACCAAAGCTTCCCTGAGAAAGAGAAGAGGAAGTTCTGCTACAAGACTGCAGCATCAACTCTGCCTGAGAGTTTCCAGGCTGCCAGTCTCCTGTGGATTTCAGACTTGCCGGCCCCTACAACTACATAAGCAGCCACTACAACTACATAAGCCAATTCCTTGGAATGAATGTCTTGGTGTGTGTATGTTTGTATCTCTCTGGAGGACCCTGACTGATACCTTGGGAAAAATCCCACGTGGAAAGGAACCACTTTCAGTTGACACCCAGCAAGAAGGCAGAACACTCGCTCCTACATTCCCATGAGGAAATGAATTCTGCCAACAACTTCAATGAATTTGGAAGCACATTTTCCAGTCAAAGCTCGAGATGACACCGTGGTCTAGCCAATACCTCGAATACATCCTCACGAGTCCTTTGGTGGAGAACCCAGCTAAGCCATGCCTGGACACTTCCCCATTTGTCAAAGAAGGAAAATAATTATAGCCTCACAGGGCCATTCTGGGGCTTAAGTGAGACAATCCAACAGTGTGTTCAGCACAGTGCCTGCCACATATCTAGTGCATGACGGGGTGTAGGACACAGTACCCCAAAACATGGTTCCTTGATCACTCTCCTGGGTCCAAGTGATGCTTCCACCTCAGCCTCCAGAGGTCACTCTCTGACCTTCTCTGGCCTTTCTGTGTGAGTGCTGTCTATAAAATATTTCTCTGACTTATGTCCCCTGAATGTAGGTCACAAGACCGTCATGCGACAGATGTTCTGTACCGTACCTGGGGAATTGCGGGGGAGGAGGTTGAGGGAAAGTCATATAGAGGCACACACACACAAAAGAACCTGAAAAAACAGATCTTCCTGAGTTCTCCCCCAGTTTATTTCTGTCAGATCTTACCCCTTTTCCTCCAATCATGTTTCTCCGCAACTATCCATTTCTTTCTTCAGACTCAGCATAAAAATATACTATTTTCCCTGGGTCTTTGGTCTCCATTTCTGAAGCCTCCTATATCGCATAACACTTTGGTTAAGTAAATTGGTTATGCTTTTCTTTTGTTAATCTGTCTTTTATTATAGTGGTGTCAGCTATGAGCCTTGCGATGGGTGAAGAAAAGGCATGGCTTTTTCTCCCCACATGCACGACAAACCAAACCAATAAATGTTAGCCCTGGCTTTTTTTTTTTTTTTTTTTTGAGATGGAGGCTCGCTCTGTCACCCAGGCTGGAGTGCAGTGGCGTCCTCTTGGCTGACTGCAAGCTCTGCCTTCCAGGTTCCAGCAATTCTCCTGCCTCAGTCTCCCCACTTGCTGGGACTACAGGCAAATGCCACCATGCCCAGCAATTTTTTTTGTATTTTTAGTAGAGATGGGGTTTCACTATGTGGGCCAGCCTGATCTCGAACCCCTGACCTCAAGTGATCTGCCCAAATCAGCCTCCTGAAGGGCTGCAATTACAGGCATGAGACACTGCGCCCACCCAGCCCTGACTTTGAGAAAGAGTTTTACTCTTGTCACCCAGGCTGGATTGCAATGGCACAATCTTGGCTCACTACAACCTCTGTCTCCCGGGTTCAAGCGATTCTCCTGCCTCAGCCTCCAGAGCAGCTGGGATTACAGGCATGCCTCACCATGACCAGCTAATTTTTTTTGGTATCATTAGTAGAAACCGGATTTTACCATGTTGGCCAAGCTGGTCTCAAACTCCCAGTCTCAGGTGATTCACCTGCCTCAGCCTCCCAAAGTGCTGGGATTACAGGCATAAGCCACCACATCCGGCCAAAAATAAAAATGAAAAAAAAAAATTATTTAAGCCAGGAGCTATGGCTCACACTTGTAATCCCAGCACTTTGGGAGGCTGAGGCAGGCAGATTGCTCGAGCTCAGGAGTTCAAGAACCATCTGGGCAGCATGGCAAAACCCTGTCTCTTCAAAAACTAGCCAGGCATGATGGCACACACCTGTAGCACTTGAGTGGCTAAGGCAGAAGGATTGCTTGAGCCAGGGAGGTCAAAGCTGCAGTGAGCCGAAATCCTGCCACTGCACTCTAGCCTGGGCAACCGAACAAGACTATCTCAAAAAAAAAAAAAAAAAAAAATATTTAGCAGCAGTCTGAGAATCAGGAACAGAACTAAGAAGGTCTAGATTCATGGAGCACCCAGGACTTACCATCTCTCATTTAAAGGGGAAAATGGCCTTGATTATTTCAGAGAAACAGTAGGAAGTGGTGGTTTAGTGCACACACTCTGCACCCATACTGGCTCTATGTCAGCTATGTCATGTTATGTTGTTTACTTAAAAAAAAAAAAAACAGGCCAGGCGCGGTGGCTCAAGCCTGTAATCCCAGCACTTTG
>NW_022437141.1:1020010-1038941 GCF_009761245.1 Sapajus apella | reverse complement strand
AAAAAAAAAAAAAAAAAAAAAAAAAAAAAAAACCTCTGTGCCTTAGTTTCCTCATCTGTAAAATAATGTAAAATCTCACTTGGCACATCATAGGGCTACGTAAGCCTTAGCTGTTATCATTATTTGCCTCTAACCCACAGCCCTATAACTCCAAAGGATTATGAGGTGAAATAAACTTAATATAGTACAAGTTCATCTACGCCAGCTGTGAGCAAATAAAGAACCAATAGGCGGCTACACTTCAGGGCTTGCTCAATTTCTTTGAACATGCTATGCTTGTTAAGGGATTCTGATCGTTTGATCCTCCCAGGGGTGCCTGGGAATGGGAAGGACCGTATTTGGCACAGAACTTTCCCTGCACATGTTTGTCCCCTGCTCCCACTCGTGCTGTGGCCACCGGGTCGTCATGTCCAGCAGAGGGCGCTGTGGCTTCAAAATGCAATCCTTAAACGCTTCCCTCTCCCGCGAGGCCGGCAGCTAGCGAGGGAGGCCATCTGCCAGAGGCAGCGGACCTGACTCCAATCAGACCCCTTGTTTCAACCAGCCCTTTTCTCCAAGCAGTGAGCAAACTCCACATCACCCGCTGCTCGCTGGCTTTTCAAACCTCACGCTGCTCCTTGAAGCGTTTTCTGCAGGTTCCAGCCCTCCAGACCTCCCTTCTGTGAACCCCAGAAGCTTCGATGCAGCAATGAATCATCCAGGCCTTATGCTGCTGTGAGTTTCCAAATTCCATGGCAGCCCAGCTGTAAACCTCCATCTCGTCCACCCAAAGAGCCTCCCGCCCCCCACAGCCGGCGCCTCTTCCATCCTATTCCAGGTTCTCCAGACAAAACTCATTGGCCCCACCCAGCTCTCACTTCTGCTTCACCCTCCTGGAGGGCAAGGGACTATTTTTCTCATTCAATCTTCCGGCAAAACATTGGTTGGGGCAAGAGGCCCAGCATGGTGGTTCAGGCCTGTAATGGCAGCACTTTGAGAGGCAGGAGGATGGCTTAAGCCTAAGAGGTTCAGACCAGCCTGGGCAATATAGTGAGACCCTTTTTCTACAAACACCTTATTATTAGTCAGGTGTGGTGGCGTGTGCCTGTAGTCCCAGCTATTAAGAAGGCTGAGGTGGGAGGACCTCCTGAGCCCAAGAGGTGGAGGTTGTCATTAGCTGAGATCATCCCATTGCACTTCAGCCTGGGTGACAGAGTGGGGACCCTGTCTCAAATAAATAAATGATTGTTTTGGGCCAAGTTTAGCATCCTGCAGAGATATAGACAGCCAGCCTTTAATGAGCACCTGCTGTATGCCAGGCATTGATCTAAGTTCTTTACCTAATCCTCACAGCAATTCTATGAGGATTGTTAAGCCTGCTTTACAGAGTAGGCAGTTAAGGCACAGAGTGGTTATGGGACATGTCTAAGGTCACACAGCTAGAGGTTGAGCCAGTGTTCAAACCCATGCAGTCTGAGTCCAACAACTGGGCTTTTTTTTTTCTTTTTTTTTGAGATAGAGTCTCATTCTGTTGCCCAGGCTGGAGTGCAGTGGTGGGATCTTGGCTCACTGCAACCCCCAACTCCCAGGTTCAAGCGATTCTGCCTCAGCCTCCCAAGTAGCTAGGACTACAGGTGCCCACCACCATAACCAGCTAATTTTTTGTATTTTCATCAGAGATGGTGTTTCACCATATTGGCCAGGCTTGTCTTGAACACCTGACTTCAGGTGATCTGCCCATCTCAGCCTCCCAAAGTGCGGGGATTACAGGTGTGAGCCACTACACCCAGCCACCCCCATTACTTTATGTATTTTTAGTAGAGATGGAGTTTTGCCATGTTAGCCAGGCTGGTCTCAAACTCCTGACCTCAGATTATTGGCCCACGTTGGCCTTCCAAAGTGCTGGGATTATACTCTGGTTTCTCTTCATACCGTATAAATCTTTCTGCTTTTTACCAAAATGCTGGGATTACAGACGTGACCCAATATGCCTGGCCATACAACTGGGCTTTTTAAACAAGACGTTATCTGGACTTTTAAAGTATAGACCCAGGGCTCCGTCTCTGTTCTCTGGAACCGTGCTTTCCAGTGTACCACCCAGCAGCCACATGACTGCAGAACACGTGACTAATCCAAGCTGAGACGTGCTGCAAGCTCAAAATACACACTGAATTCCAAAGACAGAAAAGTGTAAATTATAGCATTATCAACTTTTATATTGATTACATGTGGAAATGATGATATTTTGGATCTATTGGGTTAAATAAGATATATTATTAAAATTAATTTTAGCCGGACACAGTGGCTCACACCTGTAATCCCAAGACTTTGAGAGGCCAAGGCGGGTGGATCGCTTAAACTCAGGAATTCGAGACCAGCCTGGGCAACATGGTGAAACCCTGTGTCTACAAAAAATTTAAAAATTAGCCAGGCATGGTGATGCACACCTGTAATCCCAGCTACTTGTGGGGACTGAGGGCGGAGGAGGATCGCCTGAGTCCAGGAGGTTGAGGCTGCAGTGGGATGTGTTCACACCACTCCACTCCAGCCTGGGTGACAAAGTGAGATCCTGTCTTAAAAGTTAATTTTTCCATAGCTCATGGTAGCCTCAAACTCCTGGGCTCAATCTATCCTCCCACCTCAGCCTCCCGAGTCATTGGGACGACAGGCATGCACCACTCACTGTACCCAGCTTTTATGTAGGTTTTTGATTGTTTAACAGGTGAAGTCTCACTGTGTTGCCCAGGCTGGATAGAACATTTTAAATGGCATCTGTGACTTCCATCCTATTTCTGTGGGGCAGAGCTGCTCTGGGAGCTCTAAGCTCAGTGGCAGACAGACAGGATCATCTGAATAATTCGAAAACAGGGGAACATGTGGTCTGTGTTCTGAGAAGTGAGAACACCTTTAGGAACTCAGAAGTGGGAATTCCCGAGGGAGAGAGTTTCAGGGTAGCTGTCTCAGCGGATTCCAGGTTCCAGCTGTATTTCTAAAGATTTGTAGGATTCTGCCCTGGGGAGAAGAGCAGAGGGAAACAGGAAGGCCAAAACAGCAAAGGCCAGGGAGGCAAGGCCAGCCAGCAGCGGGGCTGGGTGCCCAGTGCTCCTGGGTGAGTGGAGGGAGACAAGGCCTGCCGGCCTGCAAACTTTGGGGGCCTAGACTGTGGGGCCAGATGGAGGGGCTCTCAGCCAGATGGAGCTCTAGATGCCTCAGGCTGGGGAGGGTCTGGACCTGGACGGACTAGGGAAATTGCCAGGCAGGAATGGGAGGTGGCAGTGAGTGGCAGGGTCCCTGCCTCCTTCCTCCTTCACCCTCTGTCCCCATTTCCCTGCATGGCTCTGGAGGGGAGGGCAGCAAGTAGTCTTCTCAGAGGAGGTTAGCCGTGGGAGGACAGCTCCTGAGGAGTATTTCCTGCCTTTGGCTCACAACTGCTTTCTGCCCAGACCTCCCAACACTTGACCCCCATTCAATTCCTTCCTCCCAGAGGAGCTAGGTGGCCACCAGGGCTTCACAGGTCCAGAGACCCGGAGCTTCTCAGCAAGCTGAAGGAGGCAGGTCCCGGGATCCAGATGCCCATCCTTCCCAGGCCCTGTGAGGAGCTGGAATCCAGGCTTCCAGTGAAAGCCACAGGGATAGATTTGGAGAAGGAAGCCCAAGATGGTGCCTCTCTCCCGTGGGCTAGGACCTCAGCCCTCACTTTCCTAGTTACCGCTTCGGCCTCCTCACCTCCAGCTGGGAACTTACATCCCTTCTTTCATTTAGAGGGCACTTTCAGGCTGTGTGCGGTGGTTCACGCCTGTAATCCTAGCACTTTGGGAGGCCGAGGCAGGCGGATCACTGGAACTCAGGAGTTCAAGACCAGTCTGGGCAACATAGTGAGACCTCGTCTCTTTTTTTTTTTTTTTTTAAATATAAAATATACATATTCAAAATTTTAAAAAGCCAAAAATCCCAAAAAGTAGGGCACCTTTTCTTCCCAAACAATGACTGTGGATTTCTGAAGGGAAAGGGAGGCAAATTCCCTAGGAAATAATCATGAGTGATTTCTTCTCTAGAAACACCTGGGGCCACAAATGAACCCCTTCTTTGAGAGTCAATCTGCAGTTTTCTCCCTGGTTCTGAGCTGTGAGGCCAGGTTCCAAGGTTGTGAGTTTTGAGAGCCCATCACAGGTTGGTAAGAGGAGGTAGATCTTTCTCCTTTATCTCTTAAACCTAAGCCATGCCTGCCCAGACCCATGTGCAGGGCACACTACAATACTTAAAATGGGGAGAGGACCACCCCAAATAACCCAGTCCATTTCAGCTCAACCATGAGCCTCTGCTATGCCTCTAAATCAGTCCTGCCCTCTTCCTTTCACAAATCCTTGAGACCCCTAGGAGATGGATGCCCCTCACCACCATACCAGCCAGGAATCCCTGAGTCCTCCAGAAAAGCCGCAGGCGGAGCTGAGATGACCCTAGGGGAGGGGCCGTAGTCCCTCTGCCTTGCCCCGCCCCTTACTTACAAGGTGGACCACAGGTGTTTGTTATACATCATCCCCCACTCCCCACAGATCCCCCCACCCTTTAAGGCCAGGGCAGAATTAAAGGATGGGATCCCTGAAAGAAGGAGTCTTCTCCCCCAGGGATGCTCGGTCTCAGTCCACGGGGAAAGGAAGGCCCTGTGGGTGTGGGGAGTGCAGGCCTGGCTGGTCCCCTATACTCCGCCAGCTCTGGAGCCCCCATGGTATGAAGGGCTCCCCTTGGTGGGGACAGGAAAAGCCCACGAGACTAGGGGGAGTAGAGGGGAGGACCCTGGGGAAAACTAATGTGGATCAAGGGCTTGAAGACGTTCCTGACTCTCCCTCCCCTCCCCTACCTCTGCCACGGGTGGAGCAGATACTGAGGAGCGGATTTGTGTGAGCCTAAACAGAGCTCTGGGGTTCTATTTCCTTTTAGTGGTTTTCCAAAGCTGCACCACCCTACCACTGCCTGGGTGTGGCATCAGAGGGCTCTAGGTCCCCAGCCCTGCACAGAAGCCCTTCTGAATGAAGGAGAGACCCACACCATAGCATCAAAGGGCAGGCCAGCCCTAGAAGAGATGAGTCCCCGACTGCCTCCGAGAAAGAGCTCCCTCCCCTCTTCAAGCACCCCGGGCCTCTGCGCCACCAGTTCACCCTCAGATCTGTTTCTTTTTTTACCCCATTGCCCAGGCTGGAGTGCAATAGCCTGATCTCAGCTCACTACAACCTCTGCCTCCCAGGTGCAAGCAATTCTCCTGCCTCAGCCTCCTGAGTAGCTGAGATTACAGGCGTGCACCACCATGCCCAGCTAATTTCTTGTATTTTTACTAGAGACGGGATTTCACCATTTTGGCCTGGCTGGTCTCGAACTCCTGACCGTGTGATCCACCCGCCTTGGCCTCCCAAATTGCTGGGATTACAGGCATAAGCCACCAAGCTTGGCCACAGATCTCTTTCTTAAAGGGTCTCTTCTGCCGGGCGTGGTGGCTCACGCCTGTAATCCCAGCACTTTGGGAGGCCATGGCGGGTAGATCACGAGGTCAGGAGTTCAAGACCAGCCAGGCCAACATGGTGAAACCCCATCTCTACTAAAAATACAAGAAATTAGCTGGGCATGGTGGTGCACACCTGTAATCAGCTACTCAGGAGGCTGAGGCAGGAGAATCGCTTGAACCTGGGAGGCAGAGGTTGTAGTGAGCCAAGATCAGGCTACTGCACTCCAGTCTGGGCTACAGAGCAAGACTCCATCTCAAAAAAAAAAAAAAAAAAAAAAAGTCTCTTCCCTCTATCTTTACCCTTCCAGCCATCCAAAAGCTATGCCTGATTTGGAGAGGAGGTGGCAAGTATGAAGGGAGGAAGGAGGGAGCAGTGTGGATTGAGGAGGGGGTCACCCCCACCCTGACCCTGAGCACCCTAGGTTTGGCCTTTCTGGGTGCCTTCCTCTTTGGAGAACTCAGAAAGCCAACGAGCTAGTTTGTGAGCTGGTGGGAGATGGGTGGGGAGAAGGAGAGAGGAAGCAGGAGAGTGACAGGAGCCCTGGTCGGGAGGCTTCCTAAGGTTGAAGGCTGAGTTTGGGAGGTGAGAGCGAGCAACCCTCTCAACTCCCTGGGGGGATATGCAAAGAATTGCTAATTGCAACTAAATGAGGCCTTGGCTTGGGGGAAGGGGCAGTCTGGCGGCTGTCAGGGGCTACCGCCTCTTAGAGTGCCTGAGTAAGGCCAGGCCAGCCCGCTCTTCTCATGTAAAGCAGCTTTTTGTCTGGGGGAGCCAGGGCTGGGGCCAGGGGCTGGGGAAGGGGCCCAAGCCATCAGCAAGTTTCTTGTTCCCCAGAAAGTGAGAAGGGTGCCCAGGCCTCCTCAGAGTGAGAACGCCCCCCTCCTTCTCCACTCTCAAGCTTTTTATGTGGGGGTTGATGGGGTGCCGCCCAGCAGGAGGGGGTGGGCCTGGGATCCCAGGACCCCCTTGCTGGACCGTGGGAAAAAACCGAGCACAAAGAAGGGGGCTGGCCCCGCTGAGTTGGGAGACAGGGCAGCTCTGATCCAGGGATGCCCTGAGACTGAAGTACCCCTCCCTGGAGTCCCTTCTCCCCAGAGAATGTCCCCAGTGACCACGTGTATCTTATCTGGTCATCTGGACCCACTTCAGACTTTCTCACCCACTTTGCAAAGCCTCCCTAACCTTTTGTACGCTGGGAAGAAGGGTCTTGAGAATCCAAGCCTAGTTCCTAACTGAGCCTAACTAGAGGGAGGAGGACTCAAACCTTTGGGGAAATCTTTGCTCTAAACAGAGACCTACGAATAATGCTTCCAGACCCTGGGGCCACATGACCTGTTAGGGACCCGAGAATCTTGCTTTCTAATTCAGATGCCCCTTTTATGCGCTTCTGCAAACTTGGGCAGTTATATCTGCTATTGAGCCTCAGTTTTCTCATCTGTAAAATGGGGACAACAATAACATTCTCTCAAAATCCTTGTGAAGATACTTTCAAAGCTTTCCGCATGGCAGTCCTGGTTCTCAGTATGTCCCTTCCCTCTCCTGAGACATCCATCAAAAGGATGGATACACACATACAAAGCACTTCAGGAAAAACGATACCTCACGGCAATATCACACTTTGCAATTTTCAGAACCCACGTGTCATCTCTTATTCTTTATTTGAGATGGAATCTCACTCTGTTGCTCAGGCTGGAGTGCAGTGGCGCCATCTCGGCTCACTACAACCTCCCTCTCCCAGGTTCAAGCGATTCTCCTGCCTCAGCCTCCCGAGTAGCTATGACTATAGCCCACCACCATGCCTGGCTAATTTTTGTATTTTTAGTAGAGACAGGGCTTCACCATGTTGGCCAAGCTGGTGTCAAACTCCTGACCTTCAGTGGCCCACCTGCCTCAGCCTCCCAAAGTGCTGGGATTACAGGCGTGAGCCATGACGCTGGGCCACATGTCATCTCTTAAAGATACACCATCTAATCGATGGAACAGACTCTTCTCTTCTATGTTTGACTGGTGAAAAAGAAACAAGTTTCCAAGAGCTTAAGTCAGATCCCCTGACTCCTCCAGCAGTCCTCATCCCACTCCATGGTGAGGCTTCAGAGATCCCGTCTCACAGACTAGACAAACGGAGCCCAAAGCAAAGGCAGCCAGGGACTGTCATCAGGTTTCTCAGCAGCGCAGCTTGTGTGAGTGGCCACCTGCGCCCTTCTCCTAAATCAGTGCTTGTGTGGAAACTTTAGGACCATGTGGGTCCCCTTCTCTCAGCTCCACATTGGGGTCCTTGAGAGGCAGAGGGCTGGCTGGAGGATAGGAAGGGTTGTCCCCTCCCCTCCCAGCAGGAAACCTCTGGGATGAGACCTTCACTGTGAGAGGCAGCGGGACAACACGGGTAGAATAGCTGGGCCAGTCAGTTCTTTCCCTCCTCCCTTTTCCTGCTAGAAGTCTACTTGCTCCTTGAGAAATGTCTCCTCCATTCCTGCCCCCCTCTATTTTAGGGGCCCCATGGTTTAGCTCCCATCGCTGTGCGTCACCCCAGCTGGGTCCTCGTCCTCCCAGCCCCTCGGCCAGGTGGAGGATGCTGACCTGACCGCCCGCCTGCCAGACACCCTGGGGCTCTTGCTCACAGAGGGCCTTGGCCAAGGGGCTGCGGTGCTGGGTTGGCGCCTTTCTCACTGCCCGGCTCCCTCCTCACAGGCCCCTAATCCATCTCACCCAGCAGGAAGCCCTTAAGCTGCCTTTTCAGCGGCCTTCCCCAGCCCACTGTGGGCTGTGCCTTTCTATACCACCCTTGGCAGGAGCTGTGTTATACAAGCTGGAGAGAGAGGCCCCTGCAAAGAGGTCAACGTGCCTAAGGCAGCTTCCAGCTCCAGCAGCCTCTCCTCCCCAGGGTTCCCCCGTTGGTACACTGGTACACTGCCTGGCATCCCTGGGCACTGACAGCCCTGACTGACTCACATCAAAGCCCCAGACTGGGTCCAGGTGAGAGGAGGGATGCTAGGGGGACAGTGGGCAGAAGGCCAGGGTCTGGGGAAGTGTGGCAGGCATGAGGGGCTCCTCTGGCTCTGTGCCAACTGTCCTTTTGGCAGGTCTCTCCATCTGTCCTCTGCTTCCACCCCCTGCCCCCAACTCCCCAAAGCCCATTCACTGGCTTCTCAGACTCAGTTATGCAGCCCAGACAGGACTGGGGGAGCATGTCCTCTGGAGGCCACCTCAACTAAGTGTTTCAGACAGGAAGGGAGTGAGGTGGGCAGGGGCGCTAACAGGTTCTTTCTCTCTTCCTAGGTTGTGTTTGGGTTTGGGCAATTGCTTGTCACTCTTGGGGCATGGGCCTCACAGCTTGGATCGTCCTGGGACAGGCTTAATTTCAAAATTCCATGGCCCCTGCAAGTATCCTATTGCTGGTTCTGATTTTCTGATTTTGGGTTTGGAAAATGGTTCTTTTTTTTTTTTTTTTTTTTTGAGATGGATTCTCGCTCTGTCACCTAGGCTGGAGTGCTGGTGGAGTGCAGTGGCGTGATCTTGGCTCACTGCAACTTCTGCCGCCTGGGTTCAAGTGATTCTTGTGTCTCAGCCTCCCAAACAGCTGGAATTACAGGCACCAGCCACCACGTGCGGCTAATTTTGTGTTTTTAGTAGAGATGGGGTTTCACCATGTTGGCCAGGCTAGTTTCAAACTCCTAGCCTCAAGTGATCTGCTCACCTCGGCCTCCCAAAGTGCTGAGCCACTGCACCCTGCCTAGAAAATGGTTCTTATGTGACCTGGTCCCTATCTTGGCCTCAACCCTTTCCCGCCCCTCTCTCTCCAGGAAGAAATATCCCCTCTGCACCTAAGCTTCTTCTCCAAGGCCCAAACCCCAGTGCTGTCTCCCAATCTCCACTCCAAGAAGCCAGCATTCTGCTGATTAGAAGTGGTTACCAAAGAGTTGGGGGTGCCTCTGGGAGGTCTGTTTGTAGTTCAGATTCTTCTCATTCCAGGCTCCGCAGGCTGTCTTTAAGGAAAGGGCCTGGGATGGGGGGGGGCAAGATCCTTGGGGCACCAGCTGCAGGGAAGGAAAGCTTCCTGGGGAGAGGAGGGAAGTGCTCTTCTCTTGCTAGTGAACGCCATCCACAAGGTAGGAATTGCCTCTCCCGGTTCCATCACTGGAGTCCCTCCCCAACAAGCTGCCTCATCATTCAGGCTCCCCCCAAGGGGCCTGAAAGGAGCTTTGCAGAGCTGAGGCCCTGATCTCTTTCTTCACTTCTGAATGTGTCCGTTTCTACCTGTTTGGGACACTTAGAGATGACTGGAAGAGTTTGGAGGAGGTGTGCCTCAGAAGAGGAATACTTGGAGAGTGACTGGGTCAGCCCCAGCTTCAAAGAGGCTGTATCAATCTGTCCCCAAAACTGAAGTCCCTTGTAGACCCTTCGTTACTTTAACCGGCATTCGCATATGTGTCTCTCTAGACTAGCAACCCCTAGGCCTCGAGATTCCTCAAGGATTAATCAGTGACTCAGCCATGGGAGAAAGCAACCAACCCCAGGGTCTTAGAAGTCTGACACCTGCTGCAACTCCCCGGAAAACTTCCTTCTCTAGTTGCCTCTGCCTGATCTAGGGACAGCAGGAAAGACCAACACTAAAGGCTTATATTGTCTGCTTTGTAAAGCCACCGCTTGATCTTATCTTCTCCACCCTTCAAGAGAAGATCAGTGTCCCTCTCTTATCGCTGGAAGAAGAGTCGGAGCTACAGAAAGGGAGTGACCTATCTCAGCGAATGCAATGAGGAAGCAGAGCTGAATCTGTTGAGTCCAAGTCCAGGACAGTGCTCTGCCCAGCATGCTGCCTCGTGACTAGGTCTGCCCCATGCATGTGTGTGCAGGCCCCCATGGTGACCTCTGGGTGACATTCTGCTTCTGGATTACAGAAAAGCATGCACCATCTGAGCTCCCCTTTCCAAAGCAACTGTCCATACAAATCCAGTTTCTCATTCAGTTCTCACTTCAGAGGGAACAGGACAGATTTATTGTGCCCATTCTACAGATGGAGAAACTGATACTCAGAGAAGTAAAAAGATTCACTGAAGGTCAGAAAAGCATTAAGCACCAAGACCAGGACACGAGCAGTCAGGTGTCCTATGTCCACTTCATGGGTTCTCACAATAATGTCAGATTTGCCACTTCACTCCTTCTCAGATTGGAGATGAGAATATATTTAAAGAAACAAAAGAGAATACATTTCTTTCGTTTGCTTGGTTTGAGACAGGATCTTGTTCTGGCACCCAGGCTGGAGTGCAGTGGTGCAGTCACAGCTCACTGCAGCCTGGACCTACTAGGCTCAAGTGGCCCTCTGCCTCAGCTTCCCCAGGAGCTGGGATTACAGGTGTGCATTACCATGCTCAGCTAATATTTGTACTTTTTTTTCTTGTAGAGACAGGGCATATTCGTAAGTAAATGTGGCTCTGAGAAACCAGATGCTTGTGAAAACTGGAGACTAGAAATCTGGGCCCTAGAAACCTGGCTTGCTCGTTTTTCCTCCTCAGAGCTGAGCTTCTCCCCTCCCTAAGTGTGGGTTCCAGAGGTGGGGCAGAATGTATGGAGAGAATTGGGCTTGCTGTCCAGGAAAGAATGTTTGTGTCTTAGATTACCCAGGGAGTTCAGACCTTGCCCTATTTACAGAGAGCCTTGATTCATTTAACAATTTTCTTGAGTGCCTATGACAAGCAAGGCACTGAGATATGCACAAAACCCAAGACACAGCCTCTGCCCTCAAGAGATTATCTTGCTGGGGGGTGGGGAGGCAGTCGTTAGACATATGTAGGTAACACATGCCACATGCTAAATGGTGTAAGATAAACATCAACTCAGAGAAAGGACGGGAGTGGTATCAGGGAAGCACCACAGAGAAGGGGACTTCAAGGATTTACAGTGGTGGAATGGCTCTAGGTGTCTAATCAAAAAAGAGATTCAGGTCAGGTGCTGTGGCTCATGCCTGTAATCCCAACACTCTGGGAGGCCGAGGTGGATGGATTGCTGAGCTCAGGAGTTCCAGACCAGGCTGGGCAACATGGTGACACCCCACCTCTACCCAAAATAGAAAAAATTAGCCCAGCATGATGGTGGGTGTCTGCACTTCTAGCTACACTGGAGGCCAAAAGGGAGGACTGCTTGATCCTGGGAGGTCCAGGCTGCAGTGAGCCAAGAGTGTAGCGCTGCATTCCAGCCTGGGCAGCAGAGTAAGACTTCGTCTCAAAAAAAAAAAAAAAAAAAAAAAAAAAAATTCAATGCAGATGCCATTGATCACATTAAATTGTGGTCCCACAAATTTCATATGTTAAAGCCCAAATTCTCAATGTGATTGTATTTTGAGATAGGGGTCTTAGGAGGTAATTAATATTCAGTGAGAATGGAAGAGTTTCCCCCCCTAATCTGATAGGATTGGCGGCTTTATAAGGGGAACAGAGAGAAATCTGTCTCCCCCAATCTACACACACCAAGGAAAGGCCACGTGAACACTGAGAAGGTGGCCATCTGCAAGCCAGGAAGAAAGCCTTAGCCAGAACCCAGCCATGCTGGCATCCTGATCTGACTTCCAGCTTCCGGAACTATGAGAAAATAAATTTCTGTCATTTAAGCCACCCAATCTACAGTATTTTGTTATGGCAGCCCAAGCAGCCTAAGACAACAGGAAACGAGGAGCTTGTGAAACTGTTGGATGGGCTGGAGGAGTAGACTTTGTCTCAAAACCACAGAAATGACCTCTGTAAGGCTGGTTGCCTCACCGGGAGCTCAGACACGCCCACTTCTGCACTTGGCACCTAGCCCACCATTAGAAAATCCCACCTACCTACCAATAGCAGCCTGCCCTGACCACACCCTGTTTCCCCGCAACCAATCAAACGCCTTTACTCCCTATAAATCCCCAAGCCCAGAAGAGTCAGGCGTGAATTCCCTGGCCTCTTTCCTCGGGACCACGGAACCTCGCCCAGGAGCTGAATAACTTGGCATTTAATCTTTTTGTGCTGGCCTCAGTTTCCTCATTTTAAACTCAGCAATAACCCTTACAACCTCCAGTAGAAGCTGCTACCTCTGCCACAAGCAGGTAGGGGGATCAAGAGGCTGCAATTGGGGCTGGGCGCCTTGGCTCACGCCTGTAATCCTAGCACTTTGGGAGGCCGAGGTGGGCGAATCATTTGAGGCCAGGAGTTTGAGACCACTGTGACCAACACGACAAAACCCTGTCTCTACTAAACATAAAAAATTAGCTGGGTGTGATGGTGCCCACCTGTAATCCCAGCTACTCAGGAAGCTGAAACAAGACAGTCGCTTGAGCCCAGGAGGGGGAAGTTACAGTGAGCCAAGTTCACACCACTGCATTCCAGCCTGGGGAACAGAGTGAAACTGTCTCAAAAAAGAAATAAAAAAAGAAAAGAAATAAAGAGGCTGCCATTGGAACTAAATCAGGGTAACTTCACCTAGGGATCAGTGCCACTGCTGCTACTGCTGTCACAGAGACTGGACACTGGGTGCTGCTACAGGACAAACCCCATCTCCAAGACCTTGCGTGCCAGCAGAAATAGCCCACAGCAGCAAGAACATGACCTCATTTGCCCTTCCACCTTCCAAATCTCAAATGAGTACATTTTGCATCCAGAGCTCTAGCTACAAGGGAAGCTGAGAGAGGAGGCTTTTGGTTTCCAACCTCTGCAGTACAGGAAGGAGTTGGGAATGGTGGGAGGATCTCTTGAGCCCAGGAGTTTGAGGCTGCAGTGAGCTATGATTGTGCCACTATACTCCAGCCTGGGTGACAGAACAAGACCCTGTCTGGAAAACAAAAAAAGTAACTAGGGCTCTGAAAGCTAACTGAATGGTCTGGAGGTCTGGAAAGCAGATAGCTTTATAAGTGTGCATACGAATCACTTGGGATGATGAATTTGGATCAGTGGGCAGGGCCCAGGAATCTGCATTTCTTTTTTTTTCTCCCCCATTTATTTTATTGCATTTTAGGTTTTGGGGTACATGTGAAGAACATGCAAAATTGTTGCACAGGTACACACGTGGTAGTGTGATTTGCTGCCTTCCTCCCCATCACCTACATCTGGCATTTCTCCCCTTGCTATCTCTCCCCAGCTCCTCACCCCCCAAGGAATCTGCATTTCTAACAGGTAAACCCCAGGTCCCATTGCCCCTCCTGCCATGATCCTGAAGCATGTGGCCTCGGCTTTCAGAAACTTTGTCCTCGGGTAGGAGCTCTGATGGGGCAGTCCCAGACACTGCTGTGAGCTCAGAAAAGATTAGATTTGTGCCAAATGAGTCCCTTTCTCTCCTAAGAGCTAGTCCTGAAAGTTGGATGCTGAACCCTGAAAAATGCTGCTGTGATGGAGGCTCAGAAGAAGGGGGCTCTGCCTAGAACCCAGGAGTCCAGGGATTTAAACTTTCCACCCCACCAAGGCGGAATGGATGGAGTCAGCTGACAACAGAGAAATGCATAAGCATTTCCTAAATATATGACTCACTTTGTTCTGAATTTCCACTCTGGCCCTGGGGTTTGGGACCTTCAGGATCCTATTCCAATTGCAGGGGTTTGGTTAGAGACCCTCTTCAACCTTGAGGGGTTTAAGAATTAGACAGAGGAGAAGAAAAGTGAAACAGAGAGGACAAGAGAGGAAGGGAAGAGAAAGATAGCACTTCCACCCAGAATGGCTCAGGTCCCCACCAGAACCCAGTGTCCTCCATAGCTCACATTGAACTTCAACACAAAATACTCTATTACAATAGTTTTTCCTTCTCAGTCATTTTTTCTTGGCTCTTCCTAGGCAGCCCTGGCCCCCAAGTCCCCCAGTTGAGGGGAAGGTCATAGATAAATGAAAAAGCCCTGGCCTCCCTCTGTGCCCCATCCCAGCCCCACATCTTGGGGATGAGCTCGCCCCCAAGCCAGAGCAGGCCTGAGTCTATGCGGGCCAGGCCAATAGGCTTTCCTCCTTCCCAGGGGTATCCATTCCCCTCTCAGGTTCCTAAGATATTGGGCCCCCTCCAGCTGCACTGCAGTCTGACTGAGCAGGGTCCCCCAGGCCTTCCTCCTCTAGGCTGGTCCTCCCAGGGCAAGAGCAGGCTTTCAGGTTGGGAGGGGGTCTGCCCTCCATCCCCCAGTTGTCACCACAAAGCAAAGTCCAGGGAAGTAGGGGGAGTGGGCAAGGGTGGGGGTAGTGGGAGAGCCAGGACCTTGCTAGTAAATCAAAGTTGGTTTCTCAGATGGAGGTGCAGCTGCTTTGATTTCTCAAGGCATCCCCTCCCACTCTGCTGCGTCCCCTCACCCCCAGCTCCACGGTTTCAATTCCTCCCTGAAAAGCAGCAGGGCCTCCTTTCAAACCAGCCCAGCTCCTCCAACTCCCAACAACAGCTTCAGTTACAGGAAAGGGGAAGGGGAGGGGGTGAGGTGGCCCAGCCTGGAGAGACATTCTGGGAGAAGAGGGAGGAGGAGGAGTGGAAAAGGAGGAAGGGGGGAAAAGAAAGAGCAGAGTGAGATACGGGGCAGCCGGAGTGGAAGTGTGTGCTCTGCTGGAGCAGGAGGGGAGCCCCAACCGGGAGGCCAACCTGCCTTTTCCTCCCTCCCAAGGGAGCACCCCCACACCCACCCATCAGCCCAAGGACCCCTCCACATCTACAGAGCTCTGCTATTTAGGCTCTCCTATTCCTCTCCCCTTGGCATTAGGTTCTGGAAGTTTCTGGAAGACAAAATATCTAAACCATTCATTCCCAGGGATATTTATTTCCTGATGTAGATGGCAGAGTCACCCAAGAAGCTCACTAATCGAATCCAACACTGGCTTTCCAGATTCCATTTTCCCAGTTGGCTCTGAACAGCACATACCTTGGTCTCACTCAGCCCAGGCTTGGGCCAATTAAGGCCCTCAATTAACAGATTATCTGTTTAATGCTTTTATGGCCCATTTTGCCTGCCAGAGATCTTGAAGAAGGGTATTGGAGAGATAAAAGGGTAACAGCTATACTCTGCTAAGTCTCCTTCCTTGGAATTTGGCAGGGGTTGGGTGCACTGACTGAACCCACAAGTTGCCAGGAAGTGGAGTTCCAGTAGTCCTGGGTCTCCTGATTATTCAGTGGCCCATTTCTTTTTCTCCTTCTCTTCCTATTTTTTTTTTTTTTTTTTTTGAGACGGAGTTTCACTCTTCTTACCCAGCTGGAGTGCAATGGCATGATCTCGGCTCACCGCAACGTCTGCCTCCTGGGTTCAAGCAATTCTCCTGCCTCAGCCTCCTGAGTAGCTGGGACTACAGGCACGTGCCACATGCCCAGCTCATTTTTTTTTTGTATTTTTAGTAGAGACAGGGTTTCACCGTTTTGACCAGGATGGTCTCGATCTCTTGACCTTGTGATCCACCCGCCTCGGCCTCCCAAAGTGCTGGGATTATAGGTGTGAGCCACCGCGCCCGGCCTTCTCCTTCTCTTCCTTCCTCTCTCTCTCTCTCTTTCTTTTATTTCTCTCTCCTTCTCTTTCTTTCTTTCTTTTTGAGACAGTGTCACACTCCCGTTGCCCAGGCCAGAGTGCAGTGGTAGGATTGCAGCTCACTGCGGCCTCCACTCAGGTGATCCTTCCACTTCAGCCTCCTGAGTAGCTGGGACTACAGGCATGTGCCACCATGCCCGGCTATTTTTTTTTTTTTTTTTTTTTTTTTAGTAGAGACAGTTTTGCCACGTTGCCTAGGCTGGTATCCAGCTCCTGGGCGCCAGTGATTCACCAGCCTCATCTTTCCAAAGTGCTGAGATTGCTACTGTGTCTGGCCTGTGGCCCATTTCTAAGGGCCATTTCCCTGAGATCTAAATGGAGGATGGAGTACAGGGAGAGGGAATTTGATACCTCACCTGAAGGTGGATTCAAGGTCTTAATAGGTTCAGGGAGAGAGGAGGAAAGGTGAATTCACCCAAAGCAGAGGCACACTGTGTGGGTCAGGGGAGATGGTAGCCAAGGAGACCGATTCTCTGCAGGCTCAGACCTGTTTTCCGCAACGTGTCTAGGACCCACCCCACTTAGAGCAGAATATTTTTGCTTAGAGAATAAAACCATTGAGGCACTTAAAATGTCTGCAATTAAGGCCTCTTCCTTGCTCCCTGTCTCCCAAACAGATAACACAGCCCTTCCGTCCTTAGGGTGGGGACCTCAGTGCTTTGAAAAGGACACTGACCCAGAATAGAGGAAACAGAGAGGACCTGTCTCCACCACGCTTACTGGAGCAGGGGGAATTCCCTGGAGAGTCACCGTACCAGGCATTGTCCCTTAGAAGAGCCCTCAAGGACAGAGAGCTGCCGGCTTCTCTGGAAAGCAAGGCTTGAAAGGAAAAGGCGCAAGGAGACGCAGACATGTGTAATTACCTAAACTGTGACAGGGGCAAGGTGAAAGGCCAGAGATAGGAGGATTTCTGGGGGGGGATGGGGGGAAGCCCCAGGCAATCTCCCCAGGTTTCCTTAGCGGTGAGAATTTCTCCATGCTTTCCTCTCCTGAGCACGCCCCTGTGTGATGGATGTTGCTGTCATTTCACTTATCTGTGACATACAAGCCTTTCGTCTTGTTTGGGTGGCATGAAGCAAGGAAAGTTTCAATGATCCAAGCATCATATTCTCACAGCCTCCTCCGTCTGGCTCAAAGGTAAATCAATAAATAGTTTTATGATCCCTTTCTACAGATGAGAAAGTCACAGTTAAGGAAGGGAAGATGACTGACCTAAGCTACTGGGCCAGTGGGGCTGGAGCCAGGCCCGCAGCCCAGACATTTGGAGCCCCAGACCAGGTTTCTTTCC
Organism: Sapajus apella; assembly: GCF_009761245.1. Classification (NCBI taxonomy): domain Eukaryota; kingdom Metazoa; phylum Chordata; class Mammalia; order Primates; family Cebidae; genus Sapajus; species Sapajus apella. The sequence goes on along the minus strand of NW_022437141.1, from coordinate 1,021,684 downwards.
ACTCCAGCAGCTGTTTTCTCTGCTCTCCTGTTAGGTTGAGATTTCTGCTCCTTCCAAGTCCATCCCACAGAATGGAGGAATGGACGGTACAGCAGATTTACAGTAGGTACCCAACAATTACCCCAGATATCAATTTTTTTTTTGAGATGGGTTTTCACTCTGTTGCCCAGGCTGGGGTGTAGTGGGGAGATCACAGCTCACGCAGCCTGAAACTCCTGGGCTCAAGTAATCCACTCACCTCATAGTACTAAGTAGCTGGGACTACAGGTGTATTCCACCACACCAGGCTAACTTTTTTTTTTTTTTTTAGATGGAGTTTTGCTTTTGTTGCCCAGCCTGGAGTGCAATGGTACAATCTTGCCTCTCCACAACCTCTGCCTCCCAGATTCAAGCGATTATTCTGCCTCAGCCTCCTGAGTTGCTGTGATTACAGGAAAGCGCCACCATGCCTGGCTAATTTTTCTTGTACTTTTCGTAGAGACAGGGTTTCTCCATGTTGGTCAGGCTGGTCTTGAACTCCCGGCCTCATGTGATGCACCCCCCTCAGCCTCCCAAAGTGCTGGAATTACAGGCATGGGCCACCATGCCTGGCCCACACCAGATTAATCTGTAAATTTTCTGTAGACATAAGGCTTGGCTATCTTGCCTAGACTGGGTCAAGCAATCAGCCCAACTTAGCCTCTAAAGTGCTAGGATTACAGGTGTGAGCCACTCTACCTGGTCCTAGATATCAGATTTGTAAAAGTAATGAATAACAATGGTGCCTTGGGGTTTGGGGAGAAGTGGCACTTCTGTGCACTGGGGACATCTAAGCTCCCAGCCCACAGCAGAAGCCCAAGATTAATGAGAAATGCTCCTTAGGGAGGGATAGCAGAATGTGGGCCCCTAGACTGTAGGCTCCCTGAAGCTGGAGCCTGAGTCTCTGCAGACTATCTGCTTTGTATATAGTAGGTGCTCAATAATTTATTGGATAAAATAATAGCTACTATTACCAAGCTTTTAGCCTAGCACCAGGTCATAATGAGTGCCATACGCTGTTTCATTCAATTTTCACAGCTGAAATAAGAAAAATAAAAATTCTGGGCTGGGCATAGTGGCTCATGCCTATAATCCCAGCACTCTGGGAGGCTGAGGCTGGCAGGTCATTTGAGATTAGGTGTTTGAGACCAAGCTGCCAACATGTTGAAACCCTGTCTCTACTCAAAACACAAAAATTAGCTGGGTGTGGTAGTAGACGCCTGTAATCCCAACTACTCAGGAAGCTGAGGAAGGAGAATCCCTTCAGCCAGGGAGTCAGAGGTTGCAGTGAGACTGAGCCACTGGACTCTAGCCTGGGCAATGGAGCAAGACCCTGTCTCAAAAATAAAAACAAACAAAAATTTGACCTGAGGCTCCCAGGCCCAGAAGAAACAAACCTTGAGACATCTTCATGTTGGCTATAATCTCTGCTGGCCCAAACACCCCTTCTCAGTCTCCCTCCTCATTGGCCCCATGACCTTCATTAAATACTGACATTCCCCAAAGCTTTGGCCTTCCCACCCAATCTTCCCTAGATGATCTTAGCCACGCTCATACAATCTGCCACAGTCTAAAGGTGCCAGATCTAAATCTAGACGAGTTCCCACCTGAGCACCAAGTTAGTTTATTCGCCTGCCTTCTGGACACTTTCTCTTG
>NW_022437141.1:950694-975010 GCF_009761245.1 Sapajus apella | reverse complement strand
AACGTCTTGTGATTGCAGATGTGAGCCATCTTACCCAGCCAAATTCAGTTTAATAATTATAAAGCAGATACCCATGTAACATCATTAGAAAAGATCACTGCTAGCATCCTAGAAGCCCCCAATGTGCCCCTTTCCAATCATAAACCTCTCTCTAATCCTTATAGGTAACCAGTATCCTGACTTTTATAATAATTTTCTTGCTTTTAAAATGTAGTTCTGGCCTGGCGTGGTGGCTCATACCTGTAATCTCAGCACTTTGGGAAGCCGAGTTGGGTGAATCACTGGAGGTCAGGAGTTCGAGACCAGCCTGGCCAACATGGTGAAACACTGTCTCTACCAAAAATACAAAAATCAGCTGGGTGTGGTAGTGGGCACTGGTAAGTTCAGATACCCGGCAGGCTGAGGCAGGAGAATCGCTTTAACTCGGGAGGTAGAGGTTGGAGTAACCTGAGATCATATCATTGCACTCCAACCAAGGTGACAAGAATGAAATTCCATCTCAAAAAATAAATAAGAAATAAAATATAGTTCTGGCTTGGCACAGTGGTTCACACTTGCAATTCCAGCACTTTGGGAGGCCAAGGTGGAAGGACTGTTTGGGCCTAGGAGTTCGAGACAAGTCTGAGTAATACAGCAGGACCTCCTCTCTAGAAAAATTTAAAAAGTAGCTGGGCATGTTGGCGTGCACCTAGACTCCCAACTGTTGCAGAGGTTGAGATGGGAGGATCACTTGAGCACAGGAGGTCCAGTCTGCAGTGCGCCGTGTTTGCATCACTGTAGACCCTGTCTCAAAAATAAATAAAATGTAGTTTTATCTATTATGTCAGTCATAAACAACATAGTTTAGTTTTGCCTTCTTCAACATTATATAAATGAAATCATATTATACATATTATTCTCTGTATCAATTATTTCATTCAATAATCTGTTTATACATTTAAGATGTATGTTCCTGAGGTTGGTTCATTTCAAGGCCTGTGTTGTGCTTCCAGTAAGGTAGTCACTAGCTACATTTGGCTACTGATAGTGGTCAATGCGACTGAATCTTTAATTTCATTCATTTTAATTATTTTTAAATTTCAAAGCTGATAATGCAGTTGTTAGAAAATGTATGTTTGCAACAACTTGGGTATATGATGTTACTTTTTCAACTATAAATTTTATGAAATCTAAATATAGATTAAGGTGTTTTGGGGTTTTTTTTTGAGATGGAGTTTTGGTCGTTGGCCAGGCTGGAGTGCAATGGCGTGACCTCTATTCACCGCAAACTCTGCCTCCTGGGTTCAAGCAATTCTCATACCTCAGCCTCTTCAGTAGCTGGGATTACAGGCACTCACCACTATGCCCAGTTAATTTTTATATTTTTAGTAGAGATGAGGTTTCACCATATTGGATAGGCTGGTCTCAAACTCCTGACCTCAGGTGATTCATCTACCTCAGCCTCCCAAAGTGCTGGGATTACAGGCATGAGCCACTGTGCCTGGTCGTGTTTTTGTTTTTTCTTTGAGACAAGGTGTCACTCTGTTGCCCAGGCAGGACAGCAGTAGCATGATCACAGCTTGCTAAAGCTTTGACCTCCCAGGCTCAAGTGATCCTCCCACCTCAGCCTCCCTAGTAGCTGGAACTATAAGCACATGCCATCATGCCCGGCTAATTTTGTAGAGATGGGGTCTCACTGTGTTGCCAGGCTGGTCTTGAACTCGAGGGCTCAAGTGATCCTCCTGCATAAGTCTCCCAAAGTGCTGAGACTACAAGCATCAACTACCTCATATCCAGTCAGATTAAGTATTACTATTATTATTATTACTTACTTTTCTCCCTAGATTGCTCAGCAGAACAGATTTTTTTTTTTTTTTTTTTTTTTTTATAAGACAGAGTCTTACTCTGTTCCCCAGTGCCAGGCTGGAGTGCAGTGGTGCGATCTCGGCTCACTGCAACCTCCGCCTCCCGGGTTCAAGCAATTCTCCTGCCTCAGCCTCCCGTGTAGCTGGGACCATAGGCGCATGCCACCATGCTCAGCTAATTTCTGTACTTTTAGTAGAGACGGGGTTTCACCATGTTGGCCAGGATGGTCTCGATCTCTTGACCTGGTGATCCGCCCGCCTCAGCTTCCCAAAGTGCTGGGATTATAGGCATGAGTCACTGCACCCTGGTCCAGATTAAGTTTTTTTTTTTCTTTTTTTTGAGACGGAGTTTCGCTCTTGTTACCCAGGCTGGAGTGCAATGGCACGATCTCGGCTCACCGTAACCTCCGCCTCCCGGGTTCAGGCAATTCTCCTGCCCCAGCCTCCTGAGTAGCTGGGATTACAGGCACGCGCCACCATGCCCAGCTAATTTTTTGTATTTTTAGTAGAGACGGGGTTTCACCATGTTGACCAGGATGGTCTCAATCTCTTGACCTCGTGATCCACCCGCCTCGGCCTCCCACAGTGCTGGGATTACAGGCTTCAGCCACCGCGCCCGGCCCAGATTAAGTTTTTTTAATAAAAATTTAGCAACCTAATTTAGTCTTCAAAGAGTTAGTATGAAAAAAAGAATGTAAATGCCACAATTAATTTTTATGCTAATTACATGTAGAAATGATACCACTTTGGATATTTTGAAGATTTAGTATGAAAACAGAATATCTCATTAATAACATATATAATGATTACATGTTGAAATAATATTTTTGATATATGCGTGAAATAAAATATATTAACATGTTTCACCTGTTTCCTTTCTAGCTTTGAGACAGAGTCTTATTCTTGTTGCCCAGGCTGGAGTGCAATGGCATGATCTTGGCTCACTGCAACCTCCGCATCCCGGGTTCAAGCAATTCTCCTGCCTCAGCCTCCTGAATAGCTGGGGTTACAGGCATGTGCCACCATGTCTGGCCAATTTTTGTATTTTTAGTAGAGAAGGGGTTTCTCTGTATTGGTCAGGTTTGGTCTCAAACTCTTGACCTCAGGTGATCCACCCCCCTTGGCCTCCCTGTGAGCCACAGCACTGGCCTCCTTTTTAGTTTTATTTTTTAAGTGACTACCAGAAAAGTTAAGATTATGTATGTGACCTGCATTAGGTTTCTAATGAATAATGCCACTTTAGAGTATTCCATTGAATGATTCATCTACTGTGGATGGATACTGAGATGTTTCTAGTTTTTACTTACTACAAACAATGCTGCTTTGAACATTCTTATATTTGTATCTTGATAACACTTTTGCCTGAGTTTCTCTAAGATGTAATAAGGGTACAAAATTGTTTTCCTAAGAAGTTGTGCTATTTCAAGTGGCAGACTGAGAACATGCCAAGTCTCTACCTGTTCAACCTCCACCAAATCCCTGAAAGTTATACAACAGAAATAATTTAAAAATCCACAACCTTAGCTCAAAATGTGGAAGCAGTTCTACAAATGCTCCCCTACCAGAAATGCCTGGGAACTACCTACAAGTTATTGGTTGGGACAAGGCAGTAGGAGAAGCCAGAGGCACATCAACCCCATATCCTTCTTCCTTGAGCCAGGCAGCAGTATCTTCCTCCAGGCAGGAACAATTGTCAGAAAGTGGGCAGCGTCCTGGAACCCTGGAAGAAGGGTGTACACTCCCTTACTAGCCATCTCCCACACCTTCCTTATTCTCAGCAGAGTCCATCTGGAACACTACCCCTGGAATCTCACCTCTCCTCTAGAGCTAGAAAACAGAATTGTCTGGTTCCAGCATTTTTTTCTTATTAATAAGATATCAGACAAGGGTGGGGAAAACTATTTTAAAGTAGTCATAATTCCTCTTCTTAGATTACTATGTCTTTTTTTTTTTTTTTTTTTTTTTAGACTTAGTCTCACTCTGTTGGCCGGGTTGGAGTGCAGTGGCGTGATCTCGGCTGACTGCAACCTCCGTCTCCTGGGTTTAAGCAATTCTCTTGCCTCAGCTTCCCAAGTAGCTGGGATCACAGACACCCACCACCATGCCTGGCTAATTCTTGTATCTTTAGCAGAGATGGGGTTTCGCCATATTGGCCAGGCTGGTCTCAAACTCCTGACCTCAAGTGATCCAATCACCTCGGCCACCCAAGGTACTGGGATTACAGTCATGAGCCACTGCGCCCAGCATGTGTTTTATTTTAAATTTAGAACTCATGTATGACTTGTCTATATAATTACATTAGTTCAATGTGTGTTGAACTAATGATGTAACACACAAACTGTTGTGAAAAACGTCAGTTACTTCTAATGTAAGCATTTTTTCCAAAATCATTTATGTGTCTAAACTAATTCCTTTTATAAATCAGTAAGAAAATGATAAAACAATTCAACAGGAAAATGAACAAAGGACAGACAACTCAGAGAAGAAACACAAATGTTCAATAAACATATAAAGGTATTTAATTAAATTCATGAGTAATCAGAAAAATTCAAATTTAGATGGAAGCCCCTTTATTCATCTATAACATCAACAAAAAGTTGGAGAATACCTTGAGCCCTGGAGTTTGAGACCATCAACAAAAAGTTGGTGAAAAAGTGTGGGGAAATGAATGCTGTCATATTCTGTTGACAACAGAGTAAGTTGGCACAACATTTTTGAGGGCAATTAAAATTTTATATCTACACAGTCTTCACCCCAACAATTCCATTTCTAGATATCTATTTTACAGGAATAGTTGCCCATGTTCACAAAAAAGCATATACAGGGATTTCATTGCAGCAATGCATGTAACAAGAAAACTAAATGTAATCTAAATATTAATCAATGGGGGAATCATTAAATAAACTATGATGCATCCATACTATGGATATGCAGGAGTTTAAAATGAATGCGGTAACCCTCTAAGTACTGGGAAGGAAAGAAATCTAAATCGTATCATGAAGTGAAAGAATCAAGTTGCAAGATGTTACCACTCATGTAAAGAAGAAAGATTTTAAAAACCACACAACAAATCTATTTTGCTTTATGTAAATATGTATGTATGCAATGGGAAAAACTCTGGAAGGATATATACTAAATGCAGAATAGCATTATCTCAGGGATGAGGGAGTAGGGCACAACAAGGGATTTTGTTGTATCTCTTACATCATTTTTATACATTAAAAACAAAATCATGGGCTGGGGGTGGTGGCTCATGCCTGTAATACCAGCATTTTGGGAGGCCAAGGTGGCAGGATCACTTGAGCCCTGGAGTTCGAGACCAGCCTAAGCAGCATAGGGAGACCCTGACTCTACAAAAAATACAAATTTAGGTGGGCGTGGTGGCATGCGCCTATGCTCCCAGCTACTTGGGAGGCTGAGGTGGAGGATCACTTGAGCCTGGGAGGCAGAGGCTGCAGTGAGCAGTGATTGTGCCACTGTACTCCAGTCTGGGGAACAAGGTAAGACCCTGTCTCTGAAAAAAAAAAAAAAAAAAAAGAGAGAGGAAAAAAAGGGAATATAATCATGTATTATTTGTATGATAAAAAATAAATTTAAATTGCCTCTTAAAGAGAGCTCACCAAATTTAATTCTAAAATAACCACAGGATTGCAATCAACAGAGGTTGATTTGGGGTATGGAGGGGAAATACATTTTCTCAGAAGTACAGACCTCAAAATTCTGGACCAAGGGTGTTACAATGCAGTTAGTTTTTTTGTCATGTTTGGAGAGAACATACTCAGAGTTTCTCAGTCCAACTGTATGCTTTCCATACATTTCCATCAATGTAAGAAATATAGTTTCCTGGCCGGGTGCGGTGGCTCAAGCCTGTAATCCCAGCACTTTGGGAGGCCGAGGCGGGTGGATCACGAGGTCAAGAGATCAAGACCATCCTGGTCAACATGGTGAAACTACAAAAAATTAGCTGGGCATGGTGGCGCGTGCCTGTAATCCCAGCTACTCAGGAGGCTGAGGCAGGAGAATTGCCTGAACCCGGGAGGCGGAGGTTGCGGTGAGCCGAGATCGCGCCATTGCACTCCAGCCTGGGTAACAAGAGCGAAACTCCGTCTCAAAAAAAAAAAAAAAAAAAAGAAAAAGAAATATAGTTTCCTTGGAAATTCCGTAAAGAAACACAGTTTATATCCTTGAATAGGTAGGAAAAGAATGAACAGGATAAGAAAAAGAATCATGGCAACCTTGTCAGGGATATTCAGTTACAGAAAATAACACCTGCCTTCTAATTTCCAGAGCTATCGGCTTCCCAGTTTGCACAATTAATCAAGAAATAATGTGGGGCCACTGGCACAAATGATGAGGTGTCTCCCGAAGCTTAACTTCCTGTCCGTCCAATCTCTTAGATGATGCCAGTTAATTACTTTGAATATAAGTATTTTATCCAAAAGCACTTATTTTGTCTAAACAACTCCTTCTACAAATCAATACAAAAATCGTAAATAATTCAACAGAAAGTGGGCAAAAGCTTAACATTATCAACAAATAAGAAGAAAGAAACCGTATGCTTTGGCCCAGTGCCCTCTGCTGAAACACCAAAGCTTTGGCCCAGTGCCCTCTGCTGAAACATCCTAGGATTTTTCTTTCCACTTCTATTACAACCGATCTGATTTAGCCCCTTCACACTTTACTCTTAGGTTTTGCTAGACCTTTCTATTTGTCTCCCTGAATTAAGGTTTCTCCTCTAGGGCACTCTAAATATGGATTCTAAAATAATTCTTTGCATGTCTATACTTGAACATAAAGCAAAAAAACAAAATAATCTTTCTATTTTAATCATTTCATCTCTCTTGCTTGGAAACTTTCAATGGCTTTCCATATCTCACTGTGTAACTTTCAAACTCCTATAGCTGATAATCGAGGTTTTACACAATCATATCTTCATTGTTCCCTCATGTGATTCTGTGCAGTGAGATGGGTCTAAATTCCAACCATACCTGTAGCCATGCCTTTGCCTAGACTATATACTCCCATTTTTTTTTTTCTGTTTAACAAATTATAGCTACTCTTTAAGACCCAAGTAAAGTTTTAGCTTATCCATGTAGCTTTCCCTGACCGCCACACCTCAAGGATCACAGATTCTGGTAAATTCTAGCACCGATGTTCTGCATTATCTTTTAGTGTTTAACTATATATACCTCCCTTTTTGTGCCTATTCTCTCCCTTCCTTCCTATCATTTTCATGTTCTGGAGACGGTAGTATACTTGGCCCTGGGTTGGACACAAAACGAGTGCTACAGATAGAAAGCCAGGGACAAAGATGAGTTCTGGACAAAACTAAAGGACTGAGTAATCATGTTAACAACCAACACTCCTACATATGCTAGGCACTGATGAAAGTATTTCATGTATTCCTCACCTGAATTTTGCAACAATCCTGTGAAATGGTAACTAGCATAATCCCCAGTTTAAAGATGAGGAAACTGAGTCACAGAGCAGAAAAACTTGCTCTGGGTCACCAAGCTAATAAATGACAGACCTGGGTTCAAACCCAGGCAGCCTTGCTCCAGAATCAACTCTTAAGCCCTTAGAGCATCATCACTGAGATGGGGAGAGGGACAGGCTGCTGTAAATAGGGTGAAGTGAAAATGGGAGGAGAGCAACAGTTAAGCAATGATGTGATGAGGCTAAATAAAAATGGATAAGAAAACGAGTAAGGGTAAAAGACTAGAGTAAAAGTAAAAGACTGGAGAAGGGGCCTAACAGTAAAGGAGAATGAGGAGAAGGAAGAGTGGACAAGCAAAGGTGAAAGCAGAAAGTCAGCTATCAGTATGGCTTCGGGAGATAAGGCAGACCCAGGAAGGCCTCCGGGAAAAGCCTGCCATGTCAGGCAGGACACAGAGGACAATGGAGGAAAGGTGATGCTTACAAGATAGTGAAGGTGACATTGTAGGTGTTGGGCTCTGGCACAGGCACGTGGCGGAGCCTCTGCTTTGGTTTGAGATCAATACACGACAGCGTCTCATCTCTGCAGGTACAGAGCTCACACGTTGGTGCTTGTGGAGGCCTGTTCCTCTGGTGCAGTTAAAGCCTTATTTTGGGCGTAAGTTTCAGGCTGCACCAGTGAATCCCGAGTAGGTTCTAGATCAGTAGGTGGACCTGTGACTTCAGACAGGTTTTGATGCTGAGTCTGAACCTTGTCTGGACGAGGAGCTGTAGTCTTCTCCAGGGCTGTAGAATGTCCAGTCTCTGTAGTGGGTTCTGGAGTGATGGTAAGCCCCAGATCCAAATGTAGAACTCTGAGTTGAGTCAGGTTTGAATGCTGAGTCTGACCCTTGTCTGAAGGTAGAAGTGTCACCTCAGGGTGTTTTGGAGAAGCTGTAGCCATCAGGGCTGTGGAAGGTTCAATCTCTATGGTGGATTCAGGAGTGATGGTAAGCCCCAGATCCAAAGGTTGATCTGTCACTCTTGGTGGCATTGGATGCTGAGCTTGATTCTGACCTGGTGTTTGAACTGTTACCTCTTGATGTGCTAGAAGTTGGGGCACAATTTTTTAGGAGGCTGAGTTGGGGTCTCCTGCATGGTTGGAGAAAGTTCAACCTCTGTCATGGATTCTGGGGTGATGGTAACCTCTAGGTCCAGAGGCTGAACTATGACTTGAGTCAGGTTTGAATGCTGAGTCTGACCCTTGTCTGAAGGTAGAAGTGTCACCTCAGGCTGTTTTGGAGGAGGAGCTGTAGCCATCAGGGCTGTGGAATGTTCAACTTCTGTAGTGGATTCAGGAGTGATGGTAAGCCCCAGATCCAAAGGTTGAACTGTGGCTTGAGTCAGGTTTGAATGCTGAATCTGAACATGGTCTGGATGTGGAAGTGTCACCTTACGGTGCTTTGAAGGAACTATAGTCTTCTTCAGGGGTGTAGTATGTTCAACCTCCGTAGTGGGTTCTGGGGGTATGGTAAGTCTCAGGTCCAAAGACAGAACTGCAACGCTGGGTGACATTGGGTGCTGAGCTTGATCCTGACCTGGTGTTGGAACTATTACCTCTTGATACACTGGAAGTTGGGGTACAACTTTCTTAGGAGGCTGAGTTGGGGTCTCCTGTGAGGTTGGAGAAAGTTCAACTTCTGTTGTGGATTCTGGGGTGATGGTAAGCCCCAGGTCTAAAGGTTGAACTGGACACTAAGCGACACTGAGCGGTGAGCTTGATCTTGACCTGGTGTTGGAACTGTCACCTCATAATGAGCTGGAGGTTGAGCTGCAACATTCTTAGATGGCTCTGGAACCTGAGCTGGGACCATCTGCTGGCTTGAAGGTTCTAGAACCTTAGGGGGCTCTGGGGCCTGAACTATGGCTTCCTGCTGGGGTCGAGAAGGTTCTGCCTCCATAGAGGGTGCTGGAACCTCCTGCTGAGTTAGAGATGGTTCCACCTCTTCAAGGAACTCTGGAGGCAAAGATGGGGCCATCTGCTGGGTCAGAGAAGGTTCTATCACCATAGGGGGCTCTGAAGACTGAGCAGGGACTGCTTGCTGGACTGGAGAGGATCCTACCTCTTTAGGTGGCTCTAAAAGCTCAGTTGGGGCCTGCTGTAGGACAGGAGACGGTTCGACCTTCCCAGGTGGCTCTGATGGCTGAGCTGGTATCTCCTGCTGCAGTGGAAGGCTGATGATCTCTTCTGTGGACTTCAGAGGATGACCTGAGGCTTCCTACTGGGTTACAGATGGTTCAACCTCCTTAAGGGGCAATGGTGGTTCAGCTGGTAACTCTTGCCAGACTGGAGAAGGTTCTACGTCCTTAGGGGAATCTGGAGTCTGAATTGTGGCCTCTTGCTGGACTGGAGGTTCAATCTTTTCAGGAGAATACAGAGGTGGGGAAGGGAGATCAGGCTGGACTAGAGAAAAGTCTGCCTGCTCAGTGGGAATAGGAGGGTTGTCCTGCTGGACTGGAGAAGGTTCAACCCCCATAGTGACTGCTGTAGGTATGGTAAGCCCCAGATCCACATTTTTAACTGTGGTATTAGGCAAAGGTGAATTACTTCTGAATACTGGAGACAGATCTAGAGGTGAAAATACCATCTCATTACTCAAATGGACTGAGCTGAGTTGGAGGCTGAGTTGTGGGCTCTTGATGGACTGGAGGAAGTTCATCATTTTCAGGGGTATTTAGCTGCTGAATTATAATCTCTTGCTGGTGTTTCAAATGTTGAAACTGCTCAGGGGATATTAAAGGCTGAGCTGGGGCCCCCTGTTGGGTTAAAATTTCAACCTGATTAGTGAGATTTGGAGTCACTGTAACCATGTGATCCACAGGTTTTTTTTTTTTTTTTTTTTTTTTTTTTTTTGAGACGGAGTTTCACTCATGTTACCCAGGCTGGAGTGCAATGGCGCGATCTCGGCTCACCGCAACCTCCGCCTCCTGGGTTCAGGCAATTCTCCTGCCTCAGCCTCCTGAGTAGCTGGGATTACAGGCACGCGCCACCATGCCCAGCTAATTTTTTGTAGTTTTAGTAGAGACGGGGTTTCACCATGTTGACCAGGATGGTCTCGATCTCTTGACCTCGTGATCCACCCGCCTCGGCCTCCCAAAGTGCTGGGATTACAGGCTTGAGCCACCGCGCCCGGCCAGATCCACAGGTTTAACAGTGACATTGTGCAATGCTGGAGGTTGAACATGTTGATCATAACTTAGAGAAGAAACTGGTACCTCATGATGCTCCGGAGGTTGTGCTACAACTTCATTAGGGAGCTGTGGAATTTGAGCTGGGGCCTCTTGCTGGATTAGAGGAGACTCAACCTCCTCAGGGGTCTGTGGATGCTCAGCTGCAGCCTCCTTCTGGGTTGCAGAGGGGTTCTCATCCTTAGTAGGTTCTGGAGACTGAAGTCTCCTGTTGAATTGGTAAAGGTCCATCTTTCAATGACTCTGGAAGCAGGGGTGGGCCCCCGTGCTGGGTGGTGAAAGGTTCTACATCCCTAACTGGTCCTTAGAGCTGAGCTGTAGCCTCCTGGTGGATTGGAGAAGTTCCCATCTCTGCAGTAGTCTCTGTTGTTATGGTGAGCTGCACGTCTGGAGGCTTAACAGTGATACTGGGCAAATCTGAATGCTGAGCTTGATGGTGACCTGCAGGTAAAACTGTTACTTCGTGATGTTCTGGAGGCTGAGCTGGGGTCTCCTGCTGGGCTGGAGAAGATTCAAGCTCCTAGAAGACTCAGAAGGCTGAGCTGGCTGCTCCTGCTCACTGGGGGAAAAGTTCAGGCTCCATAGGAGGACCTGGAGGCTCCTTTGTGGCCTCCTATTGGGTTGCAGAAGGTTCTACCTCCTCTGGAGGCTGAGCCTGGATCCTCCTGCTGGGCTTGGGAAGATTCTGTCTCCTTGGTAGGCTCTGAAGTTATAGCAATCTCCATATCTGCAGGTTTAATTGTAATGTTGGGCAAGTTATAATGAGCTTGATCCTTACCTGGAGGTTGAACTGTCACCTCATGATTCGGTGGAGTTTGAGTTAGACTTTCCACACCTCTGTGGAGGCTGAGCTGGGGCCTCCTGCCGGGTCAGAGAAGGTTCAGCCCCCGAAGGAAACTCGGAAGGCTGAGCTGGCTGCTCCTGCTCACTGGGGAAACGTTCAGCCTCCACAGGAGGACCTGGAGGCTCAGCTGGGGTCTCTTGCTGGGATGCAGGTTTCGTCTCAGAGTGCTCTGGTATCTGAGCTGTGGCCTCTAATTGGGTTGAGGAAGACTTCACCTTCTTGGGGTGCTTTGGAGGCCTGTTCCTGGTTTGATGTAAGTTCCTTTCCTAGCTCTGGAGTTCCTGTAAGCTCCACATCCATAGGTTTGACTGTGACATTGGGCAAGTTTGAGTGCTGAGCTTCACTCCAACTTTTAAATGGAACATTTAACTCGTGCTGTATTGATGGGCGAGTTCCAGTCTCTTCAGAGACAGGTAGCTGCTGCGCTTGGGCCAGCTGCTCTGCTGAAGAAAAGCTGACCCCCTCAAGGGACTGTGAAGGCAGAGCTGGGGCCTCCTGCTGGGTTGAAGAAGGTTCTACCTCCTCAGGGAGCTGTGGAAGCCGCACTGGGGCTTCTTGCTGGAGGGAAGAGGACTGGAGCTCTTCAGGCATCTCTGGATTTTGAGTTTCAGGCTCTAGATGGAATTGAGAAAGTCACTTGCTCAGGGGGCCCTGGAGGCTCATCTGAGTTCACCTGGAGTTCTGGCGGCAGGCTGCTGGGATACAGCATATCCATACTTGAATCTAAATACTCATCCTGCAAAGTTTGTTTCTGATGCTGAGGTTTTGATACAAATCGACGTGGAGTTCCCACAACCTTAGCAAGCCCCCAGTGCTGAGCTGGATCTTTCTTCAGGTCCTTGGGAGAAACTATAAACTCCGCTGCTTTTGAATCCTTACTGTCTAGAGGTGGAATGAGTATTTCATCTGCCTGATGATCTGCAGCCTGATCTAGATCTGTAGTCTGAACCTTACTTTTGAGGTAAGGAGGCTGAACTAGGGTTTGGTTCTGATCCCAGTCCAGCATTGGACCCACCTCTGGGAGGCTTTCTTGCTGAGTCAGCTTGTCATTCAGATCCGGGTGTCCAGACAATTAGGGCTCTGGCCCTGGGGACAACTCTCTAGCTGAATCCGTGACCAGGAATGGAACCAAATTCTCAGTCGATTCCTGGGGCGGGGCTGACCTCTGGGAGGAAGCAGAGGACCCCAGCTAATCAAAGCCCCCGGGGTCTGCTGGGGAAGTAAGCACATGGGGAGATTCCCATGGGAGATTGGAGGAGTGCCAAGACCAGGGCTCAGTCAGCCCCAGTGGGTTAGAGGTCAGCTGGAGCGGGTCCTTGAGGTCCGCTGAGCCTCCTGGACTAGTAGCCACAATAGTTGCCACGTAAATAGGGGTCATGGGGCCCAGAGAGGCAGCTGGAACATGACAACCGCTGGCGCCACGCATTGAGCGAGAGTCATTCTGGCAGCCCCTAGAGGCTTGCGTTTCTGACAAGCACACGCCCCGCCCCGTCCTTTATGACACCTTTATTTACGCCCCCTTTATTAGGCTTCCGTCTAGATCTGATCTGCTCCACGTCACCAGGGTGATCTTATCTCACAATTCCGCCCAAGCCCCTCTTCCCACCCCACCCTGCTGGTACAATCCTTCCCTCCCCTTAGCGAGGAAGGATTTCTGCCGCAGACCTGGGTGGTCCCAGGACTCCAGCAGGCTGTTGTGGTGGGGTGGGGGCGAGGCAGAGCTTCCCAAGGAAGTCACAGGACCTCGCCTCTGGATATTCAGAAGCGCTGGCCCAATTCCGGCAGCCTGAACTCTTCCTTCTCCAAGGTGAAATCTGAGAATAGTCTTCCTTCCAGGGAGAGTAACTGACCTGCAAAATGTGCTCCAGTTAAGGTAGCAGGCAGAACGCACATTATAATCGTTTATTCCAAAATGTTGCCATTTTTCCTAAACTTTTTGTATCTTTTGTTGCATGTCTGGTAATTTTAATTCACCACCCTATTGGGTAAGGGCTGCCAGAGAATAAGCGAGGACTCCAAATTTTCTGTAGGAGGCTGTTGGGGGTGGGGAATTCAGTGTAGGAGAGAAGGCTCTAATCCAAGTGAAGAGCCTGTTGCACTAGCCTGCGGAAGAGGCTGAATGTCATCCTGCCTTGAATTAACACATTACCCTAGAAGTTACAGTGCCACCCTTCAGAGGTCTACCCTGTGTGCACACATGGAGAAGTGGCTTAGGTTGTTAAACTCAGCATGTAAAACAAGTTCCTGAAATACGACTGTAACTAGAATCCAGCTATTTTATTACTGACTGACTGGCACAATTAACAGTATGTAAATTCCAAGAAGGTGCTTCATCTTATACCAGTGCCTAGCATACACATATGGTGCATAGTGAGGGTTTTAAAATTGA
Source organism: Sapajus apella (assembly GCF_009761245.1). Taxonomy (NCBI): domain Eukaryota; kingdom Metazoa; phylum Chordata; class Mammalia; order Primates; family Cebidae; genus Sapajus; species Sapajus apella. Next base: position 961,269 of record NW_022437141.1, on the reverse strand, counting down.
AGTGGGGTTGGGACCCGTGGCTCACACCTGTAATCCCTGAACTTTGGGAGGCCGAGGTGGGCAGCTCACTGAGATCAGGAGCTGGAGACCAGCCTGATGAACTTGGTGAAACTCCGTCTCTACTAAAAATACAAAATTAGCCGGGAGTGGCGGTGCATGCCTGTAATCCCACCTTCTTGGGAGGCTGAGGCAGGACAATCACTTGAACCCGGGAAGTGGAGGCTGCAGTGAGCCAAGATCACGCCATTGCACTCCTACCTGGAGTGCAACAGGAGCGAAACTCCATCTCAAAAAAATTAAATTAAATTGAAAATTGAAGGGATCGGAGTGAAAAAGAAAACTGAAGGGATTCCAAGAATCACCTCATTTAGGGATGGACCTATTGTTATAAGTGGATTTCTGAGATCAGTGCTGACTTCCTCTCACATTTCACAGGAAGCTAGACTTCTTAAAGCTTGAAGTTTCTTTGGTGGGTTTCATTTAAATTGAATTAAAATAAGTATTGTACAGGGAAAAACTTCAAAACACTTTACAACTTTGGGAAGAAAGTTAAATAAAACACCCTAGCCCCAAATTAAATTCCCACTGAAATGAAAAACTTTTGGTCCTTTTTAAAAAAACACTCCAGGCCGGGCGCGGTGGCTCAAGCCTGTAATCCCAGCACTGTGGGAGGCCGAGGCGGGTGGATCACGAGGTCAAGAGATCGAGACCATCCTGGTCAACATGGTGAAACCCCATCTCTACTAAAACTACAAAAAATTAGCTGGGCATGGTGGCGCGTGCCTGTAATCCCAGCGACTCAGGAGGCTGGGGCAGGAGAATTGCCTGAACCCAGGAGGCGGAGGTTGTGGTGAGCCGAGATCGCGCCATTGCACTCCAGCCTGGGTAACAAGAGCGAAACTCCGTCTAAAAAAAAAAAAAACATTCCATATATAGTAAATAATGACTGTTTTCTTTTAGAGATTAATTTAGAAACGTAATCCTTATTTAAGAGCTTTTATATGCAGTCATGTGTTGCTTGCCATGTGAGGAGAAGCTTGAGAAATGTGTCATTAGGTGATTTCACCATTGTGCTAACATCACAGCATTTACTTACACAAACCTAGGTGGTATAGCCTACAGCACACCTATGCTATATAGTATGGCCTGTGACTCCTAGGCTACAAACCTGTACTGTATGTTACTGTACTGAATACTGAAGATAATTGTAACACAATGGCAAGTATTTGTGTATGTAAACATGGAAAAGGTATAAAAGCAAAAATATACTTTTACTGTATAAAAGTAAAAATGGGGGCTGGGCACAGTGGCTCACACCATTGTAATCCCAGCACTTTGGGAGGCTGAGGTGGGTGGATCACCTGAGGTCAAGAGTTCACGACCAGTCTGGCCAACATGGTAAAAACCTGCCACTACTAAAAATACAAGAATTAGCTGAGTGTGGTGGCGCATGCCTGTAATCCCAGCTACTCAGGAGGCTGAGGCAGGAGAATCGCTTGAACTCAGGAGGTAGAGGTTTCGGTGAGCTGAGGTCGAGACACTGCATTCCAGGCTAGGAGACAGAGTGAGCGAGACTCCATCTCAAAAAAAAAAAAAAAAAAAAAGAAAGATTAAAAAAAAGGTCTAATTTTCCTTTAGTCATAAAATGTAGTCTAAACATAGTTGAGACTTATGTAACGTAGGACTCACCCTACTGTATTTACCATTTATTTCCTAACTGAAACAAGACTGGGAAGGAGGTATATATAAACAAAACCAAAGAAATACCCCCAACCCTACTCTGCTTTCATTCTGCCTTCTTTGGGCCTTTTCTAAAATAATTATATTTTTTGAATAGTAACACAAATACATTATACCAATTTCTTTTCTTTTTTTCTTGAGACAGAGTCTTGCTCTGTCGCACAGGCTGGAATGTAGTGGCACAATCTTGGCTCACTGCAGCTTCCACTTCCCAGGTTCAAGTGATTCTCCTGTCTCAACCTCCCGAGGAGCTGGGATTATAGGAGTGTGCCACCACACCCAGCTAATTTTTGTATTTTTAGTAGAGAATGGGTTTCACCATGTTGGCCAGGCTGGTCTTGAACTCCAGACCTCAAATGATCCGCCCACCTCAGTCTCCCAAAGTGCTGGGATTACAGGCATGAGCCACCATGCCCAGCCCAAATTTTAAAAATATAGTAAAATGCAACTCAGTTTCCCTTCAGAGTCTATCTTTACAAAAATTTTTATCTTCATGGTCAAGCAAATACAAACATAAATATGCAGGCACACTCCTGAATACCCACAGAATGCACCATTTTAATATTTCACAATAAAATACCTCAGTTTTACTCTCCAAGCTACACCAAATGTTCATCCCTCTCAACATATTTTTTGGCTAATGATTTTATAAAGTAAAATTTTTACATTTAATTATTTCAATCCCAAAACTTAACACAATGTTCTGAAAAAGATGCGTGAAATGTCTGGAGATACATTCCAAACAAAACTAGCAAAACTTTCTAAAAGCTGCTTCAGTATCAACAAAAGGAAGGTACACGTTATTATTACACAGGAGGGAATGTTAACAATCATATTAATTAGTAACCAAGAAGAAATGCTTAATAATTTTATTAAAAATTTTGTTAATTGCATGAATTAATTGTAATGCAGGCCTTACCCTACTGTATTCACCATTTATTTCCTAACTGAAACAAGACTGGGAAGGAGGTATACATAAATAAAACCAAAGAAATACCCCCAACCCTACTCTGCTTTCATTTTGCCTTCTTTAGGTGTTTTCTAAAACAATTATATTTTTTGAATAGTAACACAAGTAACAAGGCCAGGCATGATGGGATCTCAGCACTGTGGGATTCCAAGGTGGGAGGATCACATGAGCCTAGGAGTTTGAAACCAGCCTGGGTAACATAGGGTTCAGGTTTCGTGGCTACAAAATATTTCTTAAAACTTAGCCAGGCATGGTGGCATGCACCTGTAGTCCTCACTACTCATGAGTCTAAGGCAGGAGGATCACTTTAGCCCATGAGATCAAGGCTGCAGTAAGCTGTGATTATGCCACTGTACTCCAGCCTGGGCAACAAAGCAAGACTCTGTCTAAAAAAAATAATAATAATAATAATTGCTGGATTCATGAATCCATTGATTTTACCTTTTAAGTAATCCAAGTTGTTCTCAGTAGTGGTTTTCCCCAATTTTTATTCTCATGGCTATGATATAAGTATCTATTTCCCCATAATTTTACCAAGCTTGCTCTGGTCTTTCTCAAACTGATAATACCTGAAGGAAAGTTGTTCTTTGCCTAAAGTGAGATATTAGAGATATTTTCCCCAGTAGGTTTGTTGACTTTGTTTATGATGAAAAATAGCCAAATTTATCCTTTCCTTTTGTGAGAGAGGCTGGCTCTGTTGCCCAGGCTGGAGTACAGTGGCAAGATCACAGTTCACTGCAACTTCAAACTCCTGGAGCCAAAGGATCCTCCTGCTTCAGCCTTCAAATAGCTAGTAATACAGGTGCATGCCATCATGCCAAGGTAATCTATTTTTTAATTTTTTTGTAGAGATGGGGTCTTGTTGTTGCCCAAGCTGGTCTTGAACTCCTGGCCTCAAGTGATCCTCCCACCTTGGCTTCCCAAAGTCCTGGGATTACAGGTGTAAGCCACTCTGCCTGGCCTTATCCTTTACTTAATGGCTTCTAAGTTGTGGGTTAAGCTTAGAAAAGCTTTTCTTATTCAAATATTATTTTTAAGATAATAATTCTACCACTGTTCATCCTAATAATTTTATGATTTCATTTTTTACATTTAACCCTCTCATTCATCTGGAATCTATGTGGGGTAAGGAACAACAATGGGGATCCAACTTTTAAATTTCTGGGCTGTTATTCAGTTGTCCTGACACCGCTATTGAGTGAGGCTCTTTCTAGATGTTAGATTTTTCAGAAGTTAGACTCACAAGTAGAGATGACTAGTGAGCGCAGAATTAGTGAAACAGACACCAAAATTAGGGATTTAGGGGCCCTAAAACACATATAACATCAAAAGCACAAAGTCCAGAATCTATCACATATAAAGCATACTGATGACTACTATTGTTAATCTTGAAAGTCCTAAGGATGGATTATCTCTAATTCAGTTAAAATAACTATGTACCACAAATAGGTGTTAATAAACAAGCATATATGGCATATTTACAGCTTGTATAATGTGAGTTCACTTACTTTGTCTTCATAACTACTCTTTAAGAAGATAAGCAGCTGAGATTTTAATTGCCATTTATTGCTGAGAAAAATAATTCAGTAATAGGTACCTTGTTCCTTTACTTACAGAAAATGGTAGTGCCAAACTCAAACTGAGATCTTATATTTCCAAACATTAACCAAATGCCATTATACCCTGCACCAAGTACTTTTACACAAAAATTAGTGAGACTCCCTACTCACAAGGAGGTTGAAACAATTTTTAATTCAATATTTAGACTGATCACATACTTAATTTAAGCATGAAAGGAGGACACAGAAGTAGAAAACATCACCCTTGGCTTTGAGGAAACCTCAAAGATTTACAGCAGTTAAAAAAAAAAGCAAGACTTAAGGGAACAGAAAGTAAGCCTGAAGGTCAGGAGCCATGTCTTATCATGTCTTATGGTATTTACAGCTGGTACAACTAGAAGGTAATGTTCGGTCGGTAAATATTTGTTGGTTGACTAAATGTACTGATCGAACCTTCTAGACAGGAAATATTAGACCCCATTCATTTTCCCCAGGAGCTAAACTTTTGTCTGTGACCAAAGAATCAGCCAAATCATCAAATAGGTCTTATACAATGTAACCAAGAAAGTTCAGGCACCACTTCTGGGCTACACCTATGACTAAATGTATTTCACAGAAAAATAAAAATTTTGAACTACATTCTATTACAAAGCTGCCAAAAGGTTATGAAACAAACAGTTGAAATGCTACAAAAGACAACTATCATTCACTCTTGCTTTATTCTGAATTAAACACATCCTCTGCTTCTATAATAAATAATTGTTCATAATAATTCTCATCAGTAGTGCTTCCTTTGTGTTGTTTCCTTCAGCTACCTTGTCAACATTATCTTTTTTTCAGATTTTTTATTTTTTAATACTAACAATCACTTATCTGCCACATACAATACTAAGGGAGAACAAAATGTGATAAGAAAATGAGTACAAAAATGAACTCAGTTTATAAAGCACAATTTTATTTTATTTTATTTATTTATTTTGATACAGAGTCTTGCTCTGTTGCCCAGGCTCGAGTGCAGTGGTGTAATCTCAGTTCACTGCAACCTCTGCCTCCCAGGTTCAAGCGATTCTCCTGCCTCAGCCTCCCAAGTAGCTGGGATTACATGCATGCACCACCATGCTCAGCTAATTTCTGTACTTTTAGTAGAGATGTGGTTTCACCATGTTGCCCAGGATAGTCTCAATCTCTTGACCTTGTGATCCGCCTGCCTTGGCTTCCCAAAGTACTGGGATTACAGGCGTGAGCCACTGCACCCAGTCCGAAAGTACAATTTTATATCCTGCCACAGACTTCATTCCAGAGTACGCATGCCCTATTCTCCAATCTATTCAGTGACAAGATATTGGCACTGGGGCCCCAAGGACTGTAACTTTTGTTGGCAAAAGCCTTGCATGGGTCAAAATAATTTTTCAACCTTTGACAAAAAAATCCCAATAAGACCAGGCTTCAAATTTCAGTGGGTGATTGCATGTTAGGTATGTTAAGAGTCCTAAACTCAAATAAAAAGGAAAGTGGACAGTAAATTAGTCAGTGCAAAGAACTTACAAAAACATAAGCCCAGAAATTACATGCGATGCCTCGTCTATAAAATAACAAGGAGGCATTACTGTTTACACCAGAGCGACAGGGCTTTCTTGAGTGGTTACTTATACCAAAGGTTTAGTACAGTTAAAGAAGTCTGTCATAAATTGCCTCAATATGCCATAAATGTGGATATATTCTAGGTTAAATTATATGGGTACTACAGAAAGAGATATGTGAGATAAACCAGCACAATACCTGCACACTATAGAATCTGACAGTAGGAAATAAACAGCCAGTTATGAAACAAACTCAATTCTTAATGTTGGAAACAGAATAAGGCTTCATTTTTTTTTTTTTTTTTTTTTTTTGGAGAAAAGACACTAATCATTTAAAACAGATGGACTTTGCACCAACAATGTGAATATGCTTAACATACAGAACTGTACACTTAAAAATGGTTAAGATGCTAAATTTTATGTTATGTGTTTTAGAAAGGGTAATATTTTTTTTTTTTAACAGAGACAATGTCTCGCTCTGTCACCTAGTCTGGAGTGCAATGGAGTGCACAGCTCACTGCATCCTTCAACTCCTGGGCTCAAGTGATCCTTCCACCTCAGCCTCCCTAGTAGCTGGGACTACAGGTGTGTGCCACCAAGCTCAGGCAATTAAAAAAATTGTTTTTGGTAGAGATGGGGTCTTGCTATATTGCCCAGGCTGGTCTCAACTCTTGGCCTCAGCTTCCCAAAGTGCTGCGATTACAGGTGCTAGCCACTGCACCCAGCTATGTTATCTGTTTTTTAACAATTTAAAAGAAAAAAAAAACCTTCAAACGAGCTTTAAATTTCCCTTGAATTTTTAAATGAATAGATTTATGAGTTATTGACTACTTACTATATATACTTGTTACCATGGAGATGGAGGAAAAATATGGATAAAACCTAATTCCTCTTTTCAAGAAGCTCAAAGTTTTTTTTTTTCCAGACACGATCTCACTCTGTCACCCAGTCTGAAGTACAGTGGTACGATCAAGGCCGACTGCAGCCTCAACCTTCTGGGCTCAAGCAATCCTCCTACCTCAAACCTCTTGAGTAAATGGGACCACAGGCATGGACCACCATGCCCACTAATTTTTCTTGGGGGTGTAGGGGGAGATAGAGATGAGATCTATGTTGTCTAGGCTGGTCTCAAACTCCTGGGCTCAGGCGCTCCTCCTGCCTCAGCTTCCCAAAGTGCTGAGATTACAGGCATAAGCCACAGCACCCTGCCTAAAACTCCTTAGAAACAAAAATTGGTAATAATTTTGGATCACCCAAAGTAGGTGAGTAGCCATTTATTCTTTCTTAAACACATTATCTATCTCTTCCCCCTCCCTTCTCTCTGCTGGTTCTAGTTGTACTTTAAAGTCTCTGATGCTTACCATGAAAAATTCTGGGATTCAAACAGATTTGTTAGCCACTATGAAATGGCCCCACCTTGTGTGCCTGAACAATTGCTCCTGGGAGTCCTCAAATAGAGGAGGTATTTCAAATTGGAGAGAAAAGCACATCTAATCTTCTGGCCTTCTCCTAAAGCAATCACCTCCATTCAATTCAACCTAACACTTAAAACTATGCAAACCACTCGGACAAATTGTATCAAAAAGACATCTCGATTTCAGTCCTGATTATCTTCTCTATTCTGAACTCTTAAAAAAACTGTGGTCTATGCCCTATGAATTACTCTTAATCGAGCATTCTTTGTATTGTTTGCAGTTCTTTCGACACTAGAAAGGAAGTTTAAAGGTAATCAAATCTTTCTATCTCCCCAAAAGAATAGGTTAATGCATAATAATGAAAATTTCATTAAAATATATTTATTGGGCATCTCTCCCACATCTCATCAATGAATAGAATTTGTAGAAGTATAAATTAAAAAGTAAAGATTTTAATAACTGAAAATCCTATCTCAAGCCCTGTCTTCTTGGTTTCTCTCTTTTTAATTAATTAATTAATTTTTTCTTTTTTAAAAAATTGAGCCAGGGTCTCGCTATGTTGCCCAGGCTGGTCTTGAACACCTGGCCTCAAACAGTCCTCCAGCCTGAACCTCCCAAATTGCTGGGATTACAGGCATAAGCCACCATACCTGTCCCTGTGTTCCTCTCAACACACTTGAATTGATCAGACTCTGGCATTGAAACTGTGAAAATCCATTTCCAAAATTTGAAGAATTAGTCAACAGCAGCATACTTCTCCCTGAAGATGCCCTTACACAATAAGCTCCCGAGTGACCAGATGTAGAGGTACAGTGCTTCCCATAATTTCTTTTTTTTTTTTTTGAGATGGAGTCTTGCTCTGTCACCCAGGCTGGAGTGCAATGAAACAATCTCAGTTCACTACTACCTCTGCCTTGCAGGTTCAAGCAATTCTCCTCCCTTAGTCTCTCGAGCAGCTGGGATTATAACATGACAGCATGCAACCTGGAAAACTGGGCTAAGGAGCTGATTATTTCATTGATGTGGGAAAACCAGGACATATTTTTTTTGTGTCACAGGGTCACATTTTTTTTGACAGAGGGTCTTGCTCTGTTGCTCAGGCAAGTGGTAAAATTATAGCTAACTGCAGCCTTGCCCTCCTGGGCTCAAGCAGTCCTTCCACCTCAGCCTCACAAGTAGCTGGGACTATGGGCACACACCACTATGCCTGGATAATTTTTTTATTTTTTTGTAGAGTCAAGGTTTCACTGTGTTGCCCAGGATGATCTAGAACTCCTGGGCTCAAGCAATCCTCCCTCCTCAGCCTCCCAAAGTCCTGGGATTACAGGCATGAAACCAGTATGCTTTTTTAACAGCAAAAACTAGAGGCAAATAATAATGAAAAATTTGTTTGTAAAACAAAACATATATTGTTTTAAATACACATATAAAATCATTATGGTGCACAAAAGTTTGCTGCAAGTTATTTCTGTGCTACACCATGTGAAAGAGTTAGAAACGCTACTGATTCCAAGGGATGACTTCCACATTACTACACATCACAAAAACTTAATACAACACTACTGCAGCTGAGGCTTCTTCCCTTCTCCCTCACTAACTGAACTGCCAGGAAAAGCATTCCCTTACCCAGTGCTCAATGTCTATTTAAAACTTTATTACCCCCTAAAAAAAGAAAAGATTAAAAATCTGAATATAAGTAATGTTAGCAGAAAACAAAGGTAAACAGGCATTTATTTTACTACTATGAAAACAAACTTATCTGTGCAGAAAATCCTTATTTCCTATCATAATTCCTGTAACTGAACAGTTCTAGAAAGGACGACAATGGCAGAATGACTCTGAGAGTATATGGTTTATTAATTGTTTAATCTCTCTCTTTTTTTTTTTTTTTTTTTTGGGATGGAGTTTCACTCTTGTTACCCAGGCTGGAGTGCCATGGCGCGATCTCGGCTCACCGCAACCTCCGCCTACTGGGTTCAGGCAATTCTCCTGCCTCAGCCTCCTGAGTAGCTGGGATTACAGGCACACACCACCATGCCCAGCTAATTTTTTGTATTTTTAGTAGAGACGGGGTTTCACCATGTTGACCAGGATGGTCTCGATCTCTTGACCTCGTGATCCACCCGCCTCGGCCTCCCAAAGTGCTGGAATTACAGGCGTGAGCCAAGGCGCCCGGCCCCTGTTTAATCTCTTAATAGATGCATGTTGTAACTATATTTGGCACCAAGATTTAGGCTGGAGTGCAGTGATGTGATCTAGGCTTATTGCAACCTCCGCCTCCTGGGTTCAAGCAATTCTCCTGCCTCAGCCTCTGGAGTAGCTGGGATTACAGGCGCCGGCCACCATGCCTAGCTAATTTTTTTGTATTTTTAGTAGAGACAGGGTTTCACCATGTTAGCCAGGATGATCTCTTTCTCCTGACTTTGTGATCCGCCCACTGCAGCCTCCCAAGTGCTGGGATTACAGGCGTGAGCCACCATGCCTGGCCTTAATTGTTATATTTTTAGTATAGACCGTGTTTCACTATGTTGGTGAGGCTAGTTTTGAATGCCTGACCTCGTGATATGCCCGCCCAGCCTCCCAAAGTGCTGAGATTACAGGTGTGAGCCACCTCGCCCAGCCCGATTCCTCATCTTCTAACTATAATAAAGGTCATAAAGGACCATATATCTTAAATTACACTAACTAACTCTTCTGTGATGGAAACCTAGGAAGAGCTATGGCTTTAGACCAAGTTTTCGTTTTCTAAATATTCTGTCTTTAAGTATATAGAAGTTATAATTATAACATTTGAGATCTAAATGTCTCACAAAACAGTAACAATTTTTAAAACTCAAATTCAAAGAAGTTTTTCATAATAAGGATAAAATGTTAACACTTTCCAATTTGTTTTTAATAGAAATAATCAAGTTGTTTAGCAATTCTTCCATAATTTTCTTAAAAACATGTTTTATTCTTAAGGAAAAATTTCATTGAAAAATAGCTGGTTGGTTGAAGTAAATAAAGGAAAATAAAACTTTTCAGGGCCGGGCGCGGTGGCTCAAGCCTGTATTCCCAGCACTTTGGGAGGCCGAGGCGGGTGGATCACGAGGTCAAGAGATCGAGACCATCCTGGTCAACATGGTGAAACCCCGTCTCTACTAAAAATACAAAAAATTAGCTGGGCATGGTGGTGCGTGCCTGTAATCCCAGCTACTCAGGAGGCTGAGGCAGGAGAATTGCCTGAACCCAGGAGGCGGAGGTTGCAGTGAGCCGAGATCGCGTCATTGCACTCCAGCCTGGGTAACAAGAGTGAAACTCCGTCTCAAAAA
>NW_022437141.1:921122-950684 GCF_009761245.1 Sapajus apella | reverse complement strand
TGCAGCACTATCACATGCGTCATCAATAACTGCCATGCCTAAGTCTAGCATCATGCCAGCACATTAAGACAGAAGGTACTATATGCAGTATTCACTGGACCAGAAAGACAGAAATAAGAAAGGGAGGTGGGGAGAAAGAAACCCTAGAGAAGAAATTTTAAAAAGGCAGACCGTGCAATACAAACTAGATCATGGAAGAAAAATGTCGAACACCCCAAGTTGTGTAAATTTCTGTAAACATCTAAATACACATACAAACAGATACAACACCAACCTAATCAGGAACATAAACATATGTTGATCCTTTACTATGTTACAGTTTTGAAAATAAAGGCTAAAGTTAAAACATCTATATTCTCTAAATTGCCTTCTTATTTTCCTGAGGAAGAATCTAGTATTTCTTAAGAAGAAGAGGGGCTTGTCATGATGGTTATAAAGATTAAGATTCCCTTTTTGACTTTTTTTCCCCACTCAAGTTTTACCAATAACTCACTGAAACCCTTATTAAATATGAGCACTTAAGCACAAATAGTAAATGTTGACAATGAGAAGTTTAGACATTTTATCAATGGACTGTTTTACATTAAAATAATGGGTTTCTCAAAATGAAAATAATGTTCAAAAATTAAGTTTTTTTCTGTAATCCCAGCACTTTGGGAGGCCGAGGTGGGTGGATCACGAGGTCAAGATATCGAGACCATCCTGGCCAACATGGTGAAACCCAATCTCTACTAAAAATACAAAAATTTGCTGGGCGTGGTGGCATGTGCCTGTGGTCCCAGCTCCTCGGGAGGCTGAGGTGGAAGAATCGCTTGAACCCAGGAGGCGGAGGTTGCAGTGAGCCGGGATTGTGCCACTGCACTCCAGCCTGGTGACACAGCAAGGCTCCGTCTCAAAAAAAAAGAAGTTTTTCTAAAACTAAGAGCCCAGTAAATAAATCTCCTTGTTCTATTACTTGATATCATCAGTGCCCAAAACTAAGCAGTATGAAAAGACAGAAAAAATCAGCTACTGATAAAAAACAGACATTTCTTAAGCTACAGAGACCAAACTTGCCATGTTTCACAAGTCTGGTAAATAAAACGCATAATTCCTTAACTGTTTCTAATATAACTGAAAAAAAATTTTTTCCATACATATTCTATTTATGCAGAAACATTTCATACATAATTACACTGCCTGGGAAAGGTGACGCTATAAAAGGATCAAAATACATTTTACTCCTTTATTCAATTCACAAAATGCTAAACTTTAACTTGCTACCTTCAACAAAGTATCAGTATGGGCCAAAAAGATATTTTTCCATCAAAATTCTAATGCATTTCTAGATTTTTTTGGACTGATTTCCCAACATATTAAATATCAGATTATATCCCAAAGTCTATTTGGCATACAAGAAAACAACTCTAAACTGTACTACTGGTTATTAATGTTTAACTTCATTCACATCAAGTGTCACACAAACACTACCTAACTAACTGGCTAAGACCCGAAATTAAAAACTGATTATCTTACCGATTCAATAGGCTTGTCAAGTGATGCTTGTTCAATTTCCAAGTGTCCTTCCTCATATTGATCAAAGTGATTACCCTGAAAAAAGATGATTACAGTTATTTTTCAAAAGCAGTAAGTCAAATTTATTAACAGCCTAACCAACTAAGGGTTATTTTAAACATTTCTTTATTATTATTATTATTTTTACCTAAAAGGACACTGCAATAATTCTTTTTCAGTAGGCAATCAAAACCACACCACACGGTCGGGCGAGGTGGCTCACACCTGTAATCCCAGTGTTTTGGGAGGCCAAGACGGGCAAATCATGAGATCAGGAGTTTGAGACAAGCCCAACCAACATGGTGAAACCCTGCCTCTACTAAAAATACAAAAATTAGCCGGGCACGCACACGCCTGTAATCCCACCTACTCAGGGGGCTGAGTCAGGAGAATCACTTGAACCCGGGAGTTTGAGGTTACAGTGAGCTGAAATCGGGCCACTGCACTCTAGCCTAGGCAACAGAGCGAGACTTTGTCCCCTACCCCCCAAAAAGAAAAAAAATTATAAAAATGTATTAGGGCTGGGCACAGTGGCTCACGTCTGTAATCCCAGCACTCTGGGAGCCTAAGGCAGAAAGATCACTTGAGCACAAGAGTTCAAGACCAGCATGGGGAATACAGTGAGACCCTGTTTCTACAAAAAATTTTTTTTAATTAGCCACACATTGTGGTGTGAGCCTGTAGTCCCAGCTACTCAGGAGGCTGAGGTGGGATAATCACTTAAGCCCAGGAGGTTGAGGCTGCAGTGAGCTGTGATCAAGCCTCTGCACTCCAAGCGTGGTGACAGAATGAGAACCTGTTTCAAACAAAACAAAATACAGCTTATTAGGCCTAGTAATCTGAATTTTTATTCTCCTAACAAGTGTTGAAATTGTAAAATAAAACACTATTAACCGTTTGGGACACCAATTCTTTTGGACTGACTACATTAGGAAGACTACAGAATCTTATAAACAAAGAGCCATGCTGTTTTGCCTTTTTTTTTTTTTTCTGAGACGGAGTCTCACTCTGTAGCCCAAGCTGGAGTGCAGTGGCACGATCTCAGCTAACCAAAACCTCTGCCTCCAAGGCTCAAGTGATTGTTATGCCTCAGCCTCCCAAGTAGCTGGGACTACAAGCATGCACCACCAGTCCCAGCTAATTTTTGGTATTTTAGTAGAGACAGCGTTTTGTCATGTTGCCTAGGGTAGTCTCAAACTGCTGAGCTCAGGCGATCCACCCGCCTTGGCCTCCCGAAGTGCTGGGATCATAGGCGTGAGCCACCACACCCAGCCTGTTTTACTTTTAAAAGCAATATTACAGTGAGTCTTTAATAATGAAGAAAATAAGTCATAATAATGAAAATAAAATCTATATTTTGAAAAATACGGCTCAATTTGATAACATTAGTTTAAACTAAAACTTCTAAGACATTAAACTTTGTATCAGTTGATACCTCCCAGCTTTTCAAGAAATTAAAAATAAGCTCTTGACAGTTTCCAAAGCAACTATTCCTCAAGATGATCTGCCAAGAGAAATAAACATGCCCTTACAATGCTGTATTTGATCATAATCAAGCAAGGTGTCACTGCAACTAAAATAAGTAAAAACAGTTTCAACAAATGATAGTTGCAGACAACTAATAAGTTCTCTCTAATCATAGTTTTCACAGATCTCCCTGCTTCATTAGGAAGGAATAGCTCATAATTTGGTTTTAAATCAAAATATCAACTTTCTGGTTCCCTTCTTGTCATAAATATAGGGCATAAGGATTTGTGAGTCCCACAATGACCTAAATCAAAAGACTAAAGACTTCGGTCTAGCCTAAATGAATTCAGTGTGTGGAATGATATGACAACTTGAATGTTAACCTAACAAAAAGTTACTTTGCTTTTTCAAGGTAAAATTAAAATTCTAATTGAATAAATGAAATTAAATGACGGGGAGTTCTAACATGTAACTTGCCACACTGTATCATAAATACTAGGTTTCTCTCACTAGACTGTGAAGTCCTTGAGGACAAGAACTGAGTCTTGTTTATCTCTTACAAACCTAATACTTAATATGGCAGCCAAACACTAAGGAACAATCAGGTGCTAAAATTGTGTGGCAGTAATGAACAAGTTCTAGAACAAGATGGTGGTGGTGATGGTCGCACAATATTGTTAACGTATGTAATGCCACTGAACTGTACACTTTTATTAAGAGAAGGGAGTCTTGCTATATTGCCCAGGATGCCTTCAAAGTCCTGGGCTCAAGGAGCACAGCGTCAGTCTCTCGACCAGCTGGAGCTACAGGCGCCATACCACTACACGTGGCTTGAACCACATACTTTAAAATAATTAAAGTGATCAATTTTATGTTACATGTATTTTACTGCAACAAAAATAATAAAAATAAAATTGTATGGCAAAGTCTATCCAAATAAAGAAAGGGGAAATAAAGGAGAAAAATGGACTAGCAAGGGACAAGAGTACATTTTCCAAAGACAAAATAAAAAGGCACTTGAGAGTGGTCATTTCAGAAATGAAAAAAAGCAGTGACCAACAAATGATTTTAAAAATTTAAAAGCAGCTATTAATCCTGAAAGTCTATCTTATTTTTGTTATGTCTTACTGAGATGGAATCTTGGTCTATTGGCCACTCTAGAGCACTGTGGCATGCTACCAGCTCATAGCAGATTCTGCCTCCCGGATTCAAGGGATTCTCCTGCCTCAGCCTCCTGAATAGCTGGGATTACAAGCACACCCCAACACACCTGTCTAATTTTTATATTTTTAGTAGAGACGGGGTCTCACCATGTTGGCCAGGCTGGTCTTGAGCTCCTGACCTCAGCTGATCCATCTGCCTCAGCCTCACAAAGTGCTGGGATTATGGGAGTGAGCCACGAGGCCCAGCCTGAAAGTCTGTCTTAAATTAACCTCCAAAACATCTGCTTCTTGGCATTTTAATTTCTACTGTAACACTTAAAATTTTAAGTTACTTTAAAGGTGTTAATTGCAAAGTACTTCTAAATTAATAAATAATAAATATCCAAATACTGAGATTAACTCAAACCTCATCGTATTACAGAACACCAATGTATAGCCAAATAGCAATTCTTTCACTCTACAGTGAAAGATAAAAAATAAACCAGGCACAGTGGCTCATGCCTGGAATTCCAGCACTTTGGGAGGCTGAAGTAGGAGCATTGTTGGAGGCCACGAAGTTGGACATCAGCCTGGGCAATATAGCGAGACCTTGTCTCTAAAAAAAAATTAGATGGGCGTCGTGGCGTGTGCCTGTCATCCTAGTCCTACAGTCCTAGCTACTTGGGAGGCTGAAGCAGGAGGATCACTTCAGCCCAGGGGTTTAAGACTGCAGTGAGTTGATTGAGCCACTGCAATCATGGCTGGCTGACAAATCAAGAGTTCCTCCTGCCAAAAAAAAATAAAAATAAGAAAAATAAGAAAACCCTCACCCTAACAACAATAATTGTGTACGACCTTTTTTTAAAGTAATTAAACTTTTAGTCAGTTTGTTTAGAGAGAGTCTCTCTCTGTCACCCAGGCTGGAGTGCAGTGGACCCACCACAGCTTACTATAACCTTGAACTCCTGGGCTCAAGCAAACCTCCCACCTCAGCCTCCCAAGCAGCTAGGACAACAGGCATGCACCACACCGCTGGCTATGTTTTTGATTCTGATTTAGGTGGTCTCAAACTCCTGGGTTCAAGTGATCCTCCTGCCTCTGCCTCTCAAAGTTCTGGATTACAGGCATAAGCCGTCAAGCCTGGCCTAGAAGTACTTAACTTAGGACAACTATATGATAGTTTTAAACAAAAAGAGAATTGCCCCAAATGTATCACTATCAAAGATGATATAAAGCCCAAACACAGATTATTAGAGAACTACCAAGTAATTCTACAAAGAAGAAAATGGGAACCTTCTAGGAAAAACCATTTCGGCTCATCCTTGATG
This sequence comes from Sapajus apella, assembly GCF_009761245.1. NCBI lineage: Eukaryota > Metazoa > Chordata > Mammalia > Primates > Cebidae > Sapajus > Sapajus apella. The sequence continues at coordinate 945,193 of NW_022437141.1, read as the reverse complement.
CATGAAAAATCATGCAAGTTTTTCCAAACAGATAATGAATCATTAGCAAAATCTTCTTTTAATCTTAGGCTTAAAGTTATTTTAGAAAATCCTTCTGTAGATAACAAACTGCTGTCAGCAAATGGCAGGTTCCAAATAAGACACTTAACAGATTTCTAAATACAGTAAGCTTTAACTTTTCAAATCATTCTGGATCTGTCAGATGAAATACAAATCAGGATTAATAATACAGACAATTCAACAGAGAAATTAGTATTTTCAATAAATGGTACTAGAACAAGGTGTCCATATGCAAAACAAAAAAAAGAGCCTCAATCCATACTTTGAATAATAAAAAATTAACTCAAAATGCACTGCAGACCTAAATGTAACACTGAAAATGATATATTCTAGAAAAAAATGATACAGGAGAAAATCTTTGTGGCCACAGGCTAGACAAATATTTTCTTTTCTTTTTTTTTTTTTTTTTTGAGATGGAGTTTTGTTCTTGTTACCCAGGCTGGAGTGCAATGGCGCGATCTCGGCTCACCACAACCTCCGTCTCCTGGGTTCAGGCAATTCTCCTGCCTCAGCCTCCTGAGTAGCTGGGATTACAGGCATGCACCACCATGCCCAGCTGATTTTTTTGTATTTTTAGTAGAGACGGGGTTTCACCATGTTGACCAGGATGGTCTCGATCTCTTGACCTCATGATCCACCCACCTCGGCCTCCCAAAGTGCTGGGATTACAGGCTTGAGCCACCGCGCCTGGCGACAAATATTTTCTTAGAGACAACCCAAAAGCACAATCAATATACAGAATAAAAAATTGATAAGCTGGACTGGGAGAAAATATTTACAAATCATATTTCTTTTTTAAAAAAACAGAAGCCAAAGAATGCTAAGCAAATCCATATCTGAAAAACTATGTATCCAGAAAATACATAGACTTTTCAAAAGAAGGGAGAAAAACCTCAATTTTTAAAGCGGGCATAATATTTAAACAGACATTTCATCAATGATATACAGGTGGCAAGCAAGCACATGAAAACACAATCAAGATCATTAACCATTAAGGAAATACAAACTAGAACCGCAAGGTATTACCACCACATGCCTATTAAAATGGTCTTTAAAAAAGAAAAATTCAGGCCAGCACTGTGGCTCAAGCCTGGTAATTCCAGCACTTTGGGAGGCTGAGGTGGGTGGATCATGAGGTCAGGAGTTCAAGACCAGCCTGGCCAACACAGTGAAACCCCATGTCTACTAAAAAGTACAAAAGTTAGCTGGGTGTGATGGCAGGCACCTGTAATACCAGCTACTTGGGAGGCCAAGGGAGAATCATTTCAACCCGAGCAGCAGAGGTTGCAGTGAGCCGAGATTGTGCCACTGCACTCTAGCCTGGGCAACAGACTGAGACTTTGTCTCACTTACTTAAAAAAAAAAAAAAAAAAAAGCTAATACCACTTATTTCTTTTTTAATTGTTTGTGTGGAGACAGGGTCTCCCTCAGTTGCCCAGGCTGGAGTGCTATGACAAACACCATCACAGCTCACTCCAGGCTCAACAGTCCTGGGCTTTAAGCGATCCTCCCACCTCAGGCGCCTGAGTAGCTGGGACTAGAGGTGCACGCCACCACACCAAGCTAATTTTTGTATTTTTCATAGACATGGGGTTTTGCCATATTGCCCAGGCTGGTATTGAACTCCTGGGCTCAAATGATCTGCCCACCTTATCCTCCCAAAGTGCTGGGTTTACAGGTGTGAGCCCTCTTCTGATAAAATTTCAGATGAGCAACTTTCATACATTGCTGGTGGGAACATAAAATAGTACAGTCAACTTCAGTAAACAATCTATAAAAAAAATTTCCTATAAAGTTAAGCGTACACTTTCAGTTGTTTTAATCAGGAGCCAAAAAAAAGTTAAAACATGCACTTACTATACAACCCAGCAATACTGTCCCTAGGCATTTAACCTAATGAAAAGAAAACTCACATTCATAAAAACACCTGTCTATGAATGTTTATAACAACTTTATTTGTAGACTAGAAAATATCCAAATGTCTGTCAACTGGGAAATGACTTTCAAAAACTATGGTACACACTCTATACAATGAGATATTACTCAGCTCTAAAAAGAAACAAATTATTCATATAAGTAATAACGGAGATGAATCTCAAATTCATTATGCCAAGTGAAAAGAAGACATACTCAAAAGCCTTCCATATATAGGACATTCTGGAAAAGCAAAACTGAAGAAAAGGAAAAGATCAATGATTGTCAGAAGCTATACACTGGTTGTTGTGCTGGCTACACTATGATGCATTTTGTCAATACTCAAATTGTACTTTTCTTTTCACCCTTATGGTGCTGATAAACTGTACATGTAAATGGGTGAATTTCACTGTATCTTAAGTGTGCTTTAATTTTTGAAAAAGGCTAAAATATTTCTCTATCTCCCCTCTAAAAAATGTATTTTTTGAACATTTAAATTCAAATCCTGTTCTGTAGGCAGACGACTGTGGTGGCAGTTACAAGAATCTATACATGTGTTAAAATTCATAGAACTGGCCGGGCGCGGTGGCTCAAGCCTGTAATCCCAGCACTTTGGGAGGCCGAGGCGGGTGGATCACGAGGTCAAGAGATTGAGACCATCCTGGTCAACATGGTGAAACCCCGTCTCTACTAAAAATACAAAAAATGAGCTGGGCATGGTGGCGCGTGCCTGTGATCCCAGCTACTCAGGAGGCTGAGGCAGAAGAATTGCCTGAACCCAGGAGGCGGAGGTTGCGGTGAGCCGAGATCGCGCCATTGCACTCCAGCCTGGGTAACAAGAGCGAGACTCCGTCTCCAAAAAAAAAAAAAAATTCATAGAACTAGGCCAGGCATGGTGGCTCATGCCTGCAATCCCAGCACTTTGGGAGGCCATGGCGGGCAGATCACTTGAAATCAGTTTGAGACCTGAGTGGCCAATATCAAGAAATCCTATCTCTACAAAAAAATACAAAAATCAGCCAGGTGTGATGGTACATGCCTGAAAACCCCGGTACTCAGGAGGCTGAGACAGGGGAATCACTTGAACCTATGAGGCGGAGGTTGCAGTGAGCCAAGGTGTCACCACTGCACTCCAGCCCGGGTGACAGAGTAAGACTCTGTCTCAAAAAAAAAAATAAATAAATAACTGCATGTTCTTATAAGTAGGAGTTAAACAATAAGAACGCATGGACACAAGGAGGGGAACATTACATACAGGGGCCTGTCAGGGGTGGGGGGCAAGGGGAGGGAGAGCATTGGGACAAATATCTAATGCATGCAGGGCTTAAAACCTAGATAATGGGCTGACGGGTGCAGCAAACCACCATAGCACATGTATACCTATGTAACAAACCTGCACATTCTGCACATGTATCCTGGAACTTAAAGTAAAATTAAAAAAAAAATTATACTGAAAAATAAATTCATAGACATATGTATCAAAACAAGTCACTACTGCATGTTAATTTTTTAAATTAAATAAAAATAAACTAAAAAACATGTACAGAACAGCTCTAGAATACATTAGAAGCTTATAGAAGTTAACTTAGAAATGTGTGTCTAAGAGATAAGAGATGAGAGGTAGACTATTTTTAACTGCACTTTTTTCATTTTTTTCCTTTTGAATTTCATACTTACTGCATTTCAAAATATATATATTTTTTTGAGATGGAGTTTTGTTCTTGTTGCCTAGGCTGGAGTGCAGTGGCACGATATTGGCTCACTACAACCTCCACCTCCCAGGTTCAAGCGATTCTCCTGCTTCAGCCTCCCAAGTAGCTGGGATTACAGGCATGCACCACCATGCCCAGCTAACTTTGTATTTTTAGTAGAGACGGGGTTTTGCCATGTTGGACAGGCTGGTTTTGAACTCCTGACCTCAAGTGATCCACCCGCCTCGGCCTCCCAAAGTTCTGGGATTACAGGCATGAGCCACCACGCCTGGCCTCAAAATAAAATTTAAAATATTTAATCAGGAATTTATTTTGTTTATTTTCCTTTTTTTTGAGACAGTCTTCCTGTATCGCCCAGGCTAAACTACAGTGGCACGATCTCAACTTACTGCAACCTCTGCCTGCTGGGTTCAAGCAATTCTTGTGCCTCAGCCTCCGAAGGAAGTAGTATTACAGGCATGCACCACCAAGCTTTGCTAATTTTTTTTTTTAAATCAGAAATGGGGCCGGGCGCGGTGGCTCAAGCCTGTAATCCCAGCACTTTGGGAGGCCGAGGCGGGTGGATCACGAGGTCAAGAGATCGAGACCATCCTGGTCAACACGGTGAAACCCCGTCTCTACTAAAAATACAAAACATTAGCTGGGCATGGTGGCGCGCGCCTGTAATCCCAGCTACTCAGGAAGCTGAGGCAGGAGAATTGCCTGAACCCAGCAGGCGGAGGTTGCGGTGAGCCGAGATCGCGCCATTGCACTCCAGTCTGGGTAACGAGCGAAACTCCGTCCCAAAAAAAAAAAAAATAAAATAAAAAATAAATAAATAAATAAATAAATAAATCAGAAATGGGGTTTTGCCATGTTGGACAGGCTAGTCTTGAACTCCTGGCCTCAAGCAATTTGCCTGCCTTGGCCTCCCAAAGTGCTGGGATTACAGGTGTGAGCCATCATGCCCGGCTCAAAAATTTACCTTAAATGGCGTTGACTCAAACATACATTTAGTTTTCATTTTAAAAGTTCAAAGGTAAACACAAAACAACATCAAAATATCTATTAAGGTTGTATGAAAATTTTGAAAGCTTAGAGTCACAGACCACCTAATTTTCTTGCTTGTCTTCTCAATATTTGACACCAGAGTCACCCTTTTGCTGCTGAAAAGTTGGCTATAAAGAACATGGGCAGACCAGGTGTGGTGGGTGGTTCACACCTGTGATTCCAGCACTTTGGGAGGCCAACTGATACATTATTATTAACTAAAGTTCACGCTATATTCAGATTATCTTAGAGTTCCCCTAATGACCTTTTTCTGTTCTAAGATCCCATAGAGGATACCACATTACATTTTGTTTTCATTTCTCTTTAGGCATCTCTTGGCTATGACAGTTTCAAAAAACTTTTAAAAAGTAAAAATTTAATGTTATAATTGTCATGTTAAATTTCAGCCTAATTGAATATTTCAATTTATCTTAAGTGCTATGATGTGTCCTGCAGCATAGTGGGACCCTTTGTCTAATTTTTATTATATATTTGTTTGATTTTTATATCTTTTTAAGAACTCATCAGGTCTAATGTCTTCTTTGCTTTATTTTTATTTACTTATTTTTTTTTTTAAACAGGGTCTCAATTTGTCATCCAGGCTCAAGCAATTTTCCGGCCTCAGCCTCCCGAATAGCTGCAATTACAGGTGCCCGCTACCATGCCCAGCTAATTGTTTATATTTTTAGTAGAGACAGGGTTTCACCCATGTTGGCCAGACTGGTCTCCAACTCCTGACCTCAGGTAATCCACCCACATTGGCCTCCCAAAGTGCTGGGATTACAGGTGTGAGCCACTGCGCCCAGCCTAATTTTTGTATTTTTAGTAGAGATGGGGTTTCACCATGCTGGCCAGGCTGGTCTCAAATTCCTGAGCTCAGGTGATCCACCTGCCTCGGCCTCCCAAAGTGCTGGGATTATAGGCATGAGCCACTGCACCCAGCCTACCTTTAACTTCTTCTGTAGTCAAGATCTGTAGGAGTTCAGTCAGAGAGGTGGGAGAAATTATAAGAAAAATTATAGGAAGGACACAAACCTTCTTGGAAGGCCAGAAGGTTTAACAAAATCTTCAGAATAGGATTTGGCTGAAGGCAGCCATATTCTCTTATCTGGTGCCTAAAAGCTTAGGTTAGATAACAAGGGGATGTAAAGAAACTGATCTAGATAAGCTAGTTTACTTAGGCCTCAGAACCTGGCCTTTAATCATCTTCAAGGCTGCTCTCTCCTGGGAGGAGGACCATGTTAATTATCTACAAGTGTGTTGACTCAAAGCCTCTGTCATAAAATCTATACAGTACTGAATAAATGCCTGCAGTGCGAGCTGGTCAGGGCCGCAGCTGCTGACTCTTTATAAAACCCTCCTTGGGGTCTGTAAGCTGCCTGGTCCCCTAGCCCACTCTTTCACTGGATATTGGCGGCAGAGTGCATTTGTTCAACCATCATTCAGCCAGGGTCTGCAGGTCAGACCCAGCAGCTGGTGCCTCTGGGCGAGGACACTATAACAGATTGTAACAAACCCTCAAATGCGCCCATTTTTGTCATTCCCAAAAGTCTGGCAAATGGAGACTTCTCATGACTTACAAGCTATGCAACCTATGGGACCCCTTCAACAGGGCCTCCCTTCCCCCACAGTGATTCCTCAAGATTGGCCTATAATTGTTATTGACTTAAAAGACTGTTTTTATACTATTCCTCTTGGAATAGGGACAGAGTAAAATTTGTGTTTACATTACCAGTTATCAATAATGAAAGGCCAGCTTGCCTATTTAATTGAAAAGTGCTTCCTCAAGGAATGCTGAACAGTTCTACCACGTGTCAGTATCATGTATTACAGGCTTTACTCCCCAGTAGAACAGAATTTCCTAACTGCAAGATTATTCATTTTATGGATGATATTTTATTAGCGGCCCCAATAGGGTCAGTACTTTTAAGTTTATATGGCTCTGTCCAAATCATAGCACCCGAAAAATTACAAACGTCCTCTCCTTGGATATATATTAACCTCCCAGTGAGTAAGATCTCAAAAGGTTAAATTAATGCTAGCAACTTGCATACCTTAAATGATTATCAAAAATTACTGGGCAATGTTAAATGGCTTCACCTCACCTTGGGCATAACTACTGATAAGTTGCAAAGCCTGTTTTTCTATCTTAAAAGGCAATGCTCCCCTGATTCTCCCAGGTATTTAACCCCTGCAGTAAGAAGGGAAATTGAGGAGATAGAACTAGCTATCTCTCAGAGGCAGCTAGAATGCACAGACCCAGAATATTCAATTCAATTGTTTATTTTTCCCACCAAACACTCCCCTACAGGGTTAATAGGACAGATGGCCCCAGGGCTATGCTTCTAGAATGGATTTTTTTGCTCACATAACAGGACTAAAACTCTCTCTCCCTGTATCCAGTTAGTCAGTAAAGTCATCTATTCAGGTCGCAAACAATGTAATCAGTTGCTAGGTTATTACCCTGAAATCATCAGGATTCCTTTAAGTAAAAAGAAATTCAAAGCAGTATTGCCATTATCTATGGACATGCAAATAGCTCTCTATGATTACACAGGCCATATACAGCATACCTTTCCTACTGACAAATTCCTTCAGTTTTTATCCTTCTGTGGTTTTTGCCTACAAAATAGTTCAATCCCCCATATCTGATGCTTTAACACTGTTTATTGATGGCTCTGGTAAACACAGAAAAGCATGTTTTGGTAGAGGCCACATAATTCCCTCATTTGATCTGGATTTACTAGCACTCAGAGAGCTGAGGTGGGAGCTTTAATATTGGCCCTGGAAACTTTTTCCTCTTAGCCCATCAATATTGTTAGTGATTCTGCTTATTCTGTTTACTTATTGCAGAACCTTGAGACAGCCCTCATTAAGTCCACTCTGGAGACCACGCAGTGTGCAACTGCTAGATCAATGCACACATCCTATTTTTATTACACACATTCAGGCCCATAGCTCACTGCCTGGTCCACTGGCTTAGGGCAATGATCAAGCAGACCTACAGGTTATGACATCACTGCTTGACCAAACCACCCAATCACATCAATTTTTCCACCAAAACTGGAGAAACATACCTAAACAATTTCAACTTACCCAGAGACTAGCTAAACAAATTACCTGCAATGCCCAGATTGTCAGCTTACAGGCACGGCCCCCTCCTTCAACAGGTGTTAACCCTAGAGGGCTAGAGCCTAATCAGTTATGGCAAACAGATGTTACACACATCCCTGAATTTGGAAAACTAAGATATATATATGTATCCATAGATACCAATACTCATTAATGCACATGTTCCTCCTGGAGAGAGTCCACTCAGTATGCCATTAAACATTTATTAACTTTTGCATTTATGGGCAAGCAGGCAAACAGCATTAGAAGTGGAGCTCTTGGCCTGCCCAATAATGCAAGATCCACAAGGCAATTCGGTACATGACCCCATTTCTTTTGATGCTTATAAAGAGATAAGAAAAGGCATTAGAGATAATGGAGCTGCTAGCCCATTTATGGGCAGCCCACAAAAATTAAAACTGATAATGGTCCAGCTTATGCCAGCTCACAATGTCAACAATTTTGTCACACATCGAACATCCAACATTGCACAGCCATCCCATATAAATTCCCAAGCACAGGCCATAATAGAATGTGCCCAGCCCACCCTTAAAAACATGCTCAGAAAACAAAAACGTGGTAGTAAAAGAACCCTGCAACACTACTAGTACAAGCCTTATTTACCCTTCATTTCTTAAATTTAGATGATAAATTTCAATTAGCTGTAGAAAAGCACCTTGCTAAAACCTCTCAAGACATAAAACCTAAAGTTTTATGGAAAGATATAAATAGTAATGTATGGTGTGGTCCAAATGAATTGTTAACGTGGGGAAGAGGATATGCTTGTGTTCCACCCCTTCAGGTCATCTTTGCATTCCAGCACGATGCATCAAACTATATCACCGCATGGCTAGGACCCAACCAGGTATCAGAGATGAAGAAAATGACGCTGCAGGACCCAAAGCCCCATACAACGTGACTTCCTCAGACAGCACAAGCCCCCAGACGTTACCTAAGGGACGCTGAAGAAGACAACTCAGGAGGCTGAGCAAATCCTGCTCCGGATGCAGACACCATTCATTCAAGCTAATTTGTTCCTTGCTATGCTCTCTGTTGTACATTGTGACTCGCATAGGGTATTAATCCTTTTTATGCTCTCGCTTTGCCTGCAACCTTTACCTGCTACGCTCTATTGGGCTCATATCTTAGATCCGCCTTTCTTTCGCCCTGTCACCTGGGCAGACACCCCCTTCCCAGCCTCTAATAATGTAACTGCTGGGCTGGGAGGGATAGATTTACCCCTGGTGGGGTCCCTCATTAATGATACACATTGGACTAAGGTGCCAGGTAACATACCTATCACTCTACTATCCTCCCACTGTGTGTAAGTTATAAAATTTACTTTTGTAAAAGTTACTGTGTACCCGCTCAAACACAAGTATGGCTACATTATGGCCAGGGAAATGCCTTAACATTCTTGGTTGCCAGTAGCCTCAAACTGGGCCATGCAACCAATGCCACTTTCCCCAATATTCCTCCCTGTGCTAAAGAACCAAGACGGGCGGGCATGGTGGCTCACGTTTGTAAACCCAGCACTTTGGGAGGCCAAGGCAGGCAGATCAGGAGGTCAGGAAATCCAGACCATCCTGGCCAACATGGTGAAACCCGTCTCTACTAAAATACAAAAAAAAAAAAATTAGCCAGGCGTGGTAGTGCACACCTGCAGTCCCAGCTACTCTGGAGGCTGAGGCAGGGAAACCACTTGAACCCAGGAGGCGGAGGTTGCAGTGAGCCAAGATCATGCCATTGCACTCCAGCCTGACAACAGAGCAAGACTCTGTCAAAAAAAAAAAAAAAGAAAAAAAAAAGAAGATGGGAAAGCAATGGATTCCACTTTGGCTGGGAGGTTTGTCATGGGGAACAAGCCCGTGGCCTCCAGTTAGGCAATTATAACATCTTAGACTGGAGCCCCATGGTCATTTGCAGGGTGATCGTAATGATATCTGCATCCATCATGGCATCAGTAACAGTTTCGCAGCCACATCCCATTCCCTTATGATTTTGGCCGATGGGGGGATGGGATATCCCAAACCCTAAGTAGAGTCCATGCCACCCCAAGACACTTTATGGCACCTCAGACATCTTGGCACCTCCCTTAACACCTGGCATGGAACATATCATAATTCCAGTATCAATTATACTGTGACCTTTATTCATAATCACACAGATCAGTGCCTAATTTGTACTATCCGTCCATATGTTTTCCTTATGGGAACCGACATTTCCATTATACCCCAAAACTCCACGTTTGTGACCCGAGTGCAGGGACAGGCTTGATTTGCCTCTTGTGTCACTAATTACAATATATCTAATATTACTAGTGTAATGGTTTTAAGAAGACAATCTGAGGCTTTCCTACCAGTCAATTTAACACACAATTGGCAAGGTTCCTCGGCTCTTGCCACCTTAGAATGTGCCCTGTCCCAGGTCAAACACAAAAGATTCATAGTTACACTTACAGCCTTTATCGTCTCAGCTATAGTCATCCTAGCAACTGCTAGTGTTGCTGTCGCATCCGCTACTGAATCAGTACAAACAGCTACCTTTGTAGATAATTTGGCCAGAAATGTGTCTAATGAGCCTCTCTTACAGCAGGGTATAGACCAAAAGATTCTTGTACATCTGCAAGCCCTCAAGGCTGCCTTGGAATACGTAGGGGAGCGACAAGATGCACTGGCATTCTGTCAGTAATTAAACTGTGACTGGGAACATAAGCCTATCTGTGTCACTTCTCTACCATGGAACCAATCAATACATAGCTGGGATAAGGTGAAACAACACCTGTGGGGAACCTCTCATAACAATTTAACAGCAGACGTAAAGCAACTTAAAACTAAAATTCTAGGTTGGGCACATGGCTCACACCTGTAATCCTAGCACTTTGGGAGGCCAAGGTGGGCAGATCACAAGGTCAGAAGCTCAAGACCAGCCTGGCCAACACGGTGAAACCCCACCTCTACTAAAAATACAAAAATTAGCTGGGCATGGTGGCACGTGCCTGTAATCCCGCTACTCCGGAGGCTGAGGCAAGAGAATTGCTTGAACTGGGACCCAGGAGGCAGAGGTGGCAGTGAGCTGAGATCGCACCACTGCACTCTAGCCTAGGCTACAGAGTAACACTCCATCTCAAAAAAAAAAAAAAAAAAAACCACCTAAGATTCTAGAATCCCTAAATGCCATAGATCTATATGCGCAACAAACAGCCATATGGAAGGGTGTATGAGAACATCTCTCCTGGATTGGAATGGCGGGGGTCACTCCTTGATTGGAAAAGAATGTTGCTAATTATACTCATGTTTGTCTTATGTTATTTACTAATTCTAGGATGCAAAGCTAGAATATGAGCAGTGACTACCACACCTGAGAGACCTGTTACTGCACACATCTGTACTCTTCAATCAACAAAACCTTACACTAAACACAGAAAAGGGGGAGATGCAGGAATCTGGTCAGGGTGGTGGGAGAAATTACAAGAGAAAAATTATAGGAGAAACACAAACCTTCTTGGAAGGCTAGAAGGTTTAACAAAAGCTTCAAAACAGGATTTGGCTGAAGGTAGCCAGATTCTCTTATTAGTGCCTGAAAGCATAGGTTACATAATAAGGGGATGCAAAGAAACTGATCTAGATAAGCTAATTTACTTAGGCTGCAGAACCTGACCTTTAATCATCTACAGGACTGCTCTCTCCTGGGAGGGTGACCATGTTAATTATCCACAAATATGTTGACTCAAAGCCTCTATCATTAAATCTATACTGAATAAATGCCTGCAGTGCCAGGTGATCAGGGTGCTGATTCTTTACAGCACCTTCCTCGGGGTCTGTAAGCTGCTTGGTCCCCTAGCCCACTCTTTCACTAGATATCAGTGTAGGAGTGCATTTGTTCATCCAACATTTGGCCAACATCTGCGGGTTGAACCCAGCAAAGACCTAGAGTATCAAAATAATTTCTTGATTTTGATCAGCACTACCTATAAAAAAAAAGGACAAAAAAATGAAGCTCCTCTTTTCTCATTAACTCTGGAAGAATAATGTCATGTGAGCTTTAAGACAGGTACTGACTTTACCAACAATGTCATTATTAAAATGTCAGAAAACTAAGCCAGGCACAGTGGCTCACACCTGTAATCCCAGCACTTTAGGAGGCCAAGGTGGGTGGATCACAGGTCAGGAGTTCGAGATAAGCCTGACCAACATGGTGAAACCCTGTCTCTACTTAAAATACAAAAATCAGCCAAGTATGGTGGCACATGCCTGTAGTCCCAGCTACTCAGGAGGCTGAGGCAGGAGAATCTCTGGAACCCAGGAGGCAGAGGTTGCAGTGAGCCAAGATCGTGCCATTGCACTCCAGCCCGGGTGACAGTGTGAGACTCCATCTCAAAAAAAATTTTTAAATAAAAATAAATAAATAAATGTCAGAAAACTCTATGACTTTTTCCTATTACAACTTTAAACTTGTAAAGCTATTTTATGTTTCAATTCTATGAAACACTAAGATAAATCCTCTTTGAAATCAATGTAATTGCCAAAGAGTAGCAAGGATGATAACAAATAATTGCAATTTCATTAGATGAGACCAAATGCATATTACAAAGACACTTTCTGGTTGCCTGAGTGACTTGCACACAGGATTGATCGTACCTCAAAACTATCACAAAAAGAATGAAAGCAAATGGCAGGATACTCCTGTTTTCCTAACAACTTTAATTCCTTACTATCTATAGTGATTACTAAATAACAGAGTTTTGTGCTACTAATCTATGTACAACGTCAAAAATCATTAGCTGCTTTTTATTCCTAAATTAGGAATAAAATACTTGACACATTTGTTTAAATTCCAAAGAAATCATTTGGCATAGGAATGACCATACAGTATATGCCTTCTTTCAGCCTAGGCATATTTAACTTTTTGCATTGACTAATACAATACATTAAGCACATTTGCTTAGACTTCCACAGTTAAATGGACAATTCACTTTTTATAAGTGGAAAAATGATTACATCTTCTGGTATTCACTGAAATATCAAATCAATTACTTCTTTCAGTATTTGTGATGGCCATTTGTAATTCCTTTGTTAATTACCATGAATCTGCTTTCACTTAATGCTAAACGGCAATGCTAATACGAAAAGAAAATTAATGACAGACATACAAGCAAAAGTACCAAGTTGTTTCAGGGAAGGAATTTTAATACAACGCAAGAACTGGAATCTATGTCAAGCTAGAAACCATTTTCATTTATAAAGAACTAGAAACTAAGTCACAGGAACAAAAATGAAATCTTTACATGGGTTTCAGATTCATAATTCAAGATCTCATGAACTTCTGCTACTTCTTTTCAGAAAATGGTATTCTTGGCCGGGTACAGTGCCACATGCCTGTAATCTGAGCACTCTGGGAGGCTGAGGTGGGAGGATAGCTTGAGCTCAGGAGTTTGAGACCAGCCTGGGCAACATAGCAAAACCCCATCTCTATAAAAATGCAAAAAAAAAAAAAAAAAAAAATAGCAGGGCATGGTGACATGCCTGTAGCCCCAGCTACTCAAGAGGCTGAGGTGGGAGGATCACTTGAAGCTGGGAGGCTGAAGCTGCAGGGAGCCATGATTGTGTCATTTCACTCCAGCCTGGGTGACAGAGTAAGATCTTATCTCAAAAAAAATTGTTTTTATCTTGACCACATCAAAAAAAAACATACTGTCAGCTGGGTGCAGTGGTGCATGCCTATAATCCCAGTACTTTGGGAGGCTGAGGTGGGAAGATTGCTTGAGCCCAGGAGTTCAAAACCAGCCTGGGCAACAACCTGAAACCCTATCTCTAAAAAAAATACAGAAATTAGGCCGGGCGTGGTGGCTCAAGCCTGTAATCCCAGCACTTTGGGAGGCCGAGGCGGGTGGATCACGAGGTCAAGAGATCGAGACCATCCTGGTCAACATGGTGAAACCCCGTCTCTACTAAAAATACAAAAAATTAGCTGGGCATGGTGGCGCGCGCCTGTAATCCCAGCTACTCAGGAGGTTGAGGCAGGAGAATTGCCTGAACCCAGGAGGCGGAGGTTGCAGTGAGCTGAGATTGGGCCATTGCACTCCAGGCTGGGTAACCAGAGCGAAACTCCGTCTCAAAATAAATAAATAAATAAATAAATAAATAAATAAATAAATAAATAAAATACAGAAATTAGTCAGTCATGGTGGTACGTTCCTGTAGTCCCAGCTACTTGGGACGCTGAAGTGAGAGAATTGCTTGAGCCCAGGAGGTGGAGACTACAGTGTGCCAAGATCCCACAACTGTACTCCAGCCTGGGCAACAGAGCCAAACACTGTCTCAAAAAAAAAAAAAAAAAAAAAGACAGAGAAATAGAAAACAGACTGTCCTTTTAAGATTTTATCATGTACCCAGATAGACAGAAATCACATGGAAATGTATCTCAATTATGAAGCAGCACATCAGGATAGCTCATGATATATTTTAGCTTTGGTTACACAATTTATCATAAAGACGTGAGAAAATGTGATGAAAGAATCCCTTCGCAGTACTCTAATGAGAATGTGTTACATGTATAGAAGAAAAGGATACAACAGAGATACCTGTCTTTCTATCATTTTGACTGTAATGTAACAGCTCTGAAATAATACTCAGCCTAATAGTATACTTGTCCAGATCTGTTTCTTCCTGCCTCCCCTGCCTACTTTGAAAACATATAACAAAACACATCATCACATGAAGCCCTATGATCACAGTTCTTCCCAACCCCAATCTTTCTTATTTGCAACTTAGGTCTTTCTCTGTGATGTTACTCCTTGATATGTCACACACTTAAAAAATGATTATATACCCTTACCCTTCAAATCACCTCCAGGGAAGCTTCTCTTATGCTGACTTTACTTTGGTCACTATTGATTTCCTGAGAATACATTAACCAATATCAGTATCACTTTGCATTTGCTAACAATCATGTCAATTCAGCATCAGTATTTTGAAACTGGTACAGCCCTGATTCTAATCTTCTTCACCTATTATACTATGAGACAGGGAAGAGTAATGATTTTGCATTAGTTTCAGCATCCCAAGCCAAACTGACATGAATTTTCATAGCTCGTGGCATTTCTTCCAGGTTACGGAAGAAAGACATAGGAAAAAAACGTTTAGAACACTTGCCATATGTCATATCTGACATACTTGCATTACAATGCCAACTCCATTACCTACAAAAAATATACTAATATGCTTCTGTGGCCTAAATATCTTAAAACTATGAACCTCTTCACTTAATAGTCTCCACTAAGAATTTCCTGAGGGTCACATCCTGGTTACACATAGGAAACACAAAGAGGAATCCTACAAACACACTGCATAAATGTAATACATGACTGGCTTATTGCTATTTACCATTATGATTACTTACATAGATTACAGAAAGTTCTTGGGCAATTTCTGTATTTTTATTATGACCTTTTAAGATAGCATGTCTTGTTTCTCTTATTAACTTATCACTCACTGATCTATTACTATAGTTCCTTTTCATTAGAAATAAAATGCAGAGAACACTTGTAACACAAATCATCAGTCCTCTGTAGGTACATATACTAAAGAACATTTCCTCAGCATCCAGCTGCATCACCAATAATAGCTGCGAAACCATAAAATCCTAAGCATTGTATCTTAATGGCACCGTATAGTTAGCTGTACATCAGTGAACAAACAAAACATTCTTTAATGAACCTGCAATCCAAAGTGTTAAGTTACATTATATATTTTTATTTTCCATTAGTTTGTGTAACACTTCAATCTGTGAACAAATATATCTTAATCGGATAAATGCTGGCAGAAGTAATATCTCATTTAGAAATTGAGGTCAAATTCCTAAACAAGTAGTTAAAACTCTTAAAACACCTATAAAAATAAACACATCAGCTTAGATTACAAAGATTCCCAAAGATTTAAAAAACAAAAAACACTTAAAAGGCTAGACAAAAGAAAGCTGTAAACTAAAACAGTTAACAATCTATCCTCTATGACACAATATAATTTATCACTGTTGAAAGCCTCCCTAGAAACCCTTGGGAGACTAGAAAGAGACAGATCTGAACAAAACTGAACAGAATAAAAATTGGAATTGTATCACCTTTCTAAAAGCTCCCTTATTCTTTGTCACCTACAAGTTTATCTTTCACATTTGATTATTCAATTGCAGCTATATAAAATAAATATACAGCAGCTGGGCGCGGTGGCTTACGCCTATAATCCCAGCACTTTGGGAGACCAAGGCGGGTGGATCACGAGGTCAAGAGATCGAGACCATCCTGGTCAACATGGTGAAACCCTGTCTCTACTAAAAATACAAAAATTAGATGGGCATGGTGGCGCGCGCCTGTAGTCCCAGCTACTTGGGAGGCTGAGGCAGGAGAATTGCTTGAACCCAGGGGGCAGAGGTTGCGGTGAGCCGAGATCGTGCCACTGCATTCCAGCGTGGGTAACAAGAGCAAAACTCCGTCTCAAAAAAATAAATAAATAAAATAAAATATATAATTGCCAGCAGCAGACAGAATGGTCATGAGCACAAGTTCAAGAGTCCAAAAGCCAGTATAAATCTAGGCTCTGCCATTTAACAGATGTACTTAATTCTTTGTCTCAGCTGAAAACACCAGTAACAACAGTACCTACCTCCTGGGGTTATAGTGAAGACTGTATGTTGAGACAGATAAAGCCTGTGGAATAGGACCTGTTTGTTACTATAATAAAGTTACCAATTAAAAAAAAAGTTAGGTCCCTGATAATGCTTAGTTTCTATATTCATGAGTGCATACCACTGTTAACTATAACTTTTCACTACATTCTGCAAAATACCTTTGAAACTTTAGGTATTCACAAATTGTAACAGCCCAACTCCCCGACTCCATATTAATTTCAAGAGACATCAAACTCTCCAATATTTGTACTTGATAAACTGGGAAAGAGTGAAGTTCTACAACTTTAAATCACCCTGCCAAATTAAAGGCAAAGAAAATGACAGTCATCTCGAAGATGAACAGAGAAATGTCCAGTGCTACAAGATCTGATGAAAGCAACAAGATCTATCCACTGAGTCTAGAAACCTACTATGGATTTGTTTTGAAGTATGGTCAGTGGCTTCACCTCATTTATCACTTAAAATCTTAAAAGGAGGCCACATTTAATTTGGAATAACCTGAAGCTGAAAATGTTTCAGATACATTATTCACAGGAGCATCCTATTATATTACATTCTCTCACCAATAACTTTGAATCAAAAGACATCATTAATGAAAGTCAATCTGTATTTTACTCTTTATTAAAACATCCAGAAAAAATATCACTTTGTTTTTAAATGAATACATTTTAGAAATGTTAACACAATTTATAAAAGTTTTAACATCTTACAACTGCCTAAAAAGGTTTCATTTCCAATACCCTATTTACCTAAAATGCTAGGACATCTGAATTTTAAAAACCAACATTTTCCCGGCTGACCCAACTTAACAAGGGTTGGTTCTTTCAACACATAAGCAGAAAATAAAGTTGAAGTATACGTATCATCTTCAAACGACTACCATGAAACCAATATCGGGTTTTGCAATACCCAACTAAAGCATCAGAAGAGAGGGTCATCATACTTAGAAACTGACTACTGAAAAAGCAGAGGCTAAGTCCCTCAATTTTTTTCAGGAAACAGCATTCACACTCTGCTATCCACAATTTTCAAAATCTTCATTAAAGGCCCTGAAAATCCTGTTTGTTAAGACTGCCGGAATTCTGTGGTTCAGTCATCTTTCCTCAAAACTTAATTGTCCATCTTATCCATTTTCAATTTTATTAGGTCACCTTGAGATTCTCTCCTCTGAAAAGCATTTGCGGGCTTTAGTTATCAATATGTCTCTATTGGTAATTTCAAAATCAATAAATAAAGCTCATACACCTTGTAGCCCACTCCTATTTTATCGTGCTTGCTAAAATATACATATATTTCTCAGGGATCAAAAGGCTAACATGAGCTGCTTCCAAACTTCGGTGAATCTGCATTACATCCTTAGAACACCTTGAGATTCTTCTGTATTGTGATGCAGCTACACAGCAGGCGCATGATCACAAGGCTTTTCAACAGCCCCCAGATCCCTTACTGCTGCAAAACTTCTCATAAGCCTTCTATGTACCACACAGACTGTTAACAGTGCTGGGTTAAAATTGTTAAACTGCTTTACCTATATTTATTTACCAATCCTATCATCTCAGGGAATCCAAACCCTTTAAACTGCCTTCTAAAACACAGCTGGAGTGCTTTCGTATTGCTTTGAGTACGATCTGCAGCGGGATAAAAACTTGAGTTCTGAGATTCATCCCTTGACCCAAATTGCAGTTGCCAGGATATGCGGTAGTAATGCAGTGGTTTCTTTGAGACTCTACGGATGTATTTTACCTACAAATAGCCAATCTCTACTGAATCCCTTTTACTCTTCGAGATTTCCGCGGTAACAATTTCAACAGCGAAGTATTTTTAGCAAAGAAAAAACGAGCTATACTAATTTGGCCTTTATTTTTTACTCAATAGAGCTTGCCATCATAAGGGCATTTTCCCATACTAACATTTGCAACTGGAGAAAGAAAAAGCAAGCTTTTGGCACTACTGACCATTATCATTACGGAGGGCCCATTACCATTACGGAAGGCCCATTATCATTGCGCTTCTTACAAATCTTTCGAGATAGGATTTGAGGTTCAGCTTACATCGGACCAGCCCAGTAACTTACCGTTTTCCAAGCTCAATTAACAGTCTAATAACAACAGCAACACTTACGCCCCGGGAAATCTCAATGTTTCACTAACCAATAAGGCGTCTGATAACGAAGGCAGCCAGTGAAACATTGAGATTCTTGTTGTTGTTCTTCCTCTCAGTGAAGGAAGAAGAGAGAAGGACCCCAAAAGGGTCCGTGAGAGCAAAATCCCGGGATTCGGAAGCCCTGGCCTCAGGAACACTGGCCCCGAAACCCTTCCAGCCCAACCCAACCACCCCTCTTGTCCCCTGGGAGCCAGCCCTTCGCTGGCACAGGCCGGGCAGGCCCCGAGGGCACAGACCCCCACACAACGCCCAGGCCGGGGTTCCGAAATCCGACGCCAACAGGTGGAAACCCCAAGCCCCGCGGCCTGAGTTTCAGAGATAAGAGAATGAGGGTGAGAGGAGATGCGGCCTCCCTCAAGCTGGGAGGCCCCTTGATAAAGCCGAGAGGGGAGAAGAGCGAGCCGGTTCGCAAGTTGGAGCAAAGCCTGGAAGGAAAGAAGGCTGCGAGCCGGAGATGAAGGAGATCTGGGCTCGACCAGCGCCTTCCCCGCCTCCTCGGCGACGCCCGAGTTTACCGGGAAGTGTCGGTCCTCGTTGAAGCGGGAGAAGCGGTCCGCTATTTTGCCGCCTTCACTCCTCTCAGGACGACGCTCTCCGGTTCGCTCCTTCCCTCCGGCGACACCCGCCCCTCCCCAGTTCCCCGCCTCCTCCCACGCCCACCGGGCGCGCGCAGCTGAGGGAGGGTGAGAGAATGCGCGTCCTGACGGGAGCCCCGCGGCGCAGGCGCCGGCCAGCCTTGGAGGCAGACCCATCCCTCGAGCCCCAGCTCCATGCGCCACCCGGAGCGACCCCAGTGGGCGCGCGTGCGCACTCGCACCCGAGAGCCGCGAGTGCTTCCGGAGGGAAAGGTCAGAGGGGCCACCGTGGGGATGGATCTGGATGGTTTGCTGTCGCTCACTTCCGGGTATCTTTCGTCACTGTTGCTTCCCTTGTGCTCAGAAGTCCGTCATCTTTATTAAATAGCAGCATAATGTTGAGCTGAAATCGCGACTTTAGAGCCAGATTACTTAACTTCGAATCTCGTTCACCCTGAGGATTCAACGGTGAACGAGACAGGAAGGATCTCCTCTCAGGGGGATTTCATTCCGGTGGAAGTCATAACTCGTAAAATAATTAAATATTTTGAAATGTCAACAAATGCCACAAAAAAGTAAAACTGGCCGCAGTGTTAAAAGGGACAGGCTCTGAAAGCACTTTTGACCTGAGGCACAGCATTGGGGCCTAGGGAACATTAGACCCAAAACAAGGAGCTTGATATTGAGCCATCCTTTGAGAGAAGAATTTCTCAAGGGACCAAAGTTGATCCAAATCGACTAAAGCTCTCTGGGCTTCAGTTTCCTTCTTTATACAATAAGGAAATTGGATTCCGTAATCTCTGCTGCCCCTACCTAATGCTGACTGTGAGAGTCAAGAATCGGATTTTTCCCCCAGCGCTCCAGCACTCCTAGCCAAGGTACAGAAAACACATAGAAGAGTGGCAGAACTTCCTTACTTTTGAAAAGAGTAGTTGACAGAAATCACACGATGGAAAAATGTCTGTTACCCTGCCCTGAAAGAGTCAAATGGAATGTAATTTTTTGGAGGAAGGGTGTGTATTTTCTATTTGTTACCCTTTGCCCCACCCATGCTTCAGCCTATGCTTCCATCTAAGGGGAGGCAGAGCACACAGAATTCAAACGTTGTAAAGAGACTTTAGGACAATGTGGCAGATTGAATCCCAGGGATACACACCACATTGACCTCCCTCTCAAAAGCCCACAGAAAAGACAGTAAAGGAATAAAAAGCGCATCAGTTCACATGGACAAAGAGACCTGGAGAAGGGACGATGGCAGACAACAGATGTCAACATTTGGGAGGCCGGCGAGCATAGAGAAATGGAAATGACTTTAACAGAGTGGAGAAAAAGAAGTCATGGAGTAGGAGAAGACAGGAAAGAAGTTGGTGAATGCTGAAGTGCACCAGCAAGGCTCAGGAAGTGGAAGCACCTGGTGCCACTGAAGACTCGACATCTCTTTTCCCACCCAGGTAGCAAACTGGAGGTTTTCCCTCTGGAAAGGCTGAGCCAGAGAGACTGGACCTTAACATACCTGGCATAGGTGAGAAGGAGCAACCATGCTGACAATGGGAGGATATGGTAAAGCCTCCATTCTGGTCAGAGAGTGTGACTTCTCCAACAAGACCACAGGAGCACTCTCTAGAAAACTGACTAGCTTAGGGAAGAGAAACCTTCATGTACCAACAATGGGAGTGAGGCTAGGGAGCTGTCTTCCTACATAAACATCGTGTTCCTGCCCAAATACCCCGCAGAGAAGTTCACCATTCAGGAAGCCCCATCCACTCAGCATTTTAGTGCCTTGTTATTTATGGATAACCAAAGATTACCAGACATTTGAAGGGAACCTGTAACAGGAAAGATAGAAACACCCCCAGCCTGGGCATCGTAGTAAGACCCCGTCTCTACAAAAGAATTTTAAAATTAGCTAGGTGTGATGTTATGCACCTGTGGTCCCAGCAACTTGGGAGGATGAGGCAAGAGGATTGCTTGAACCCAGGAATTGGAGGCTGCAGTGAGCTATGATGACAGCAACAGCACCCCTCCCCAAAAAAGGAATTCAGAGATGCCAGAGATAATGAAAGTAACAGAAGAAACCATCAAAAGAATTATCAATATCCACAGAAACATTAGATCACATCAGGGTACAAGGGAACACATCAGGAAATAAGAGACTACATCAGGCCAGGCATGGTGGCGCATACCTGGAATTCCAGCATTTTGGGAGGCCAAGGTGGGTGGATCACCTGAAGTCAGGAGTTCCAGACCAGCCCGGCCAACATGGTGAAACCCCATCTCTACTAACAATACACACATTAAGGCTGGGCATGGTGGCTCACGTCTGTAATCCCAGCACTTTGGGAGGCCAAGGTGAGTGGATCATTTGAGGTCAGGAGTTCTAGATCAGCTTGGCCAACATGGTGAAACCCCATCTCTACTAAAAATAGAAAAATTAGCTGGGCATGTTGGTGCGTGCCTGCAGTCCCAGCTACTAAAGAGGCTGAGGCAGAAGAACCGCTTGAACCTGGGAGGCGGAGGTTGCAGTGAACCGATATCACAACACTGCACTCCAGCCTGGGTGACAAGAGTAACACTACATCTCCAAAAAAAAATACATTAGCCGGGTAGGGTGGCGTGGTCCTGTAGTCCCAGCTACTCAGGAAATCACCCAGAAAACAGAGTAAAAAGACACCCTGGCCTAAACCCCCTCTACTTTCTCCTGAATTATTGCTGTAGCTACTAAGTGTTCTGCTTCTACCCTGGCAGCATAAGTGCTACAAAGGAGCTCTGGTGATCTTGTTGAAGGTCAGTCAGATCACATTTGTTGTCCCCTGATTCAACGCTCAGTGGCTCTCCATGTCACTCACAGTGTAAAGTTCACCTCTCACCACCTCACCTCTCAGACCTCATCTTCCTCTCTGCACCCATTTCCCTTCTCTCTGGACATACTGACCTCCTGGCTGTACCTTGATCCCATCAGGCCTGTTCCTGCCTCAGGCTGCCCCACCTATGGGCTTATGTATTCGCTGTTCTTTCTGCTTATCATTCTTTCTCATATATTTCCATGGCTTGCTCCGTCATCTTCTAGTCTTTACTCAAAAAATACATTCTTTTTTTCTTTTTATTTGAGATGGAGTTTCGCTCTTGTTGCCCAGGCTGGAGTGCAGTGGCGTGATCTTGGCTCACTGCAACCTCCACCTCCCGGATTCAAACAATTCTCCTGCCTCAGCCTCCCAAGTAGCTGGGATTACAGGCAAGCACCATTATGCCCAGCTAATTTTTATACTTTTAGTAGAGATGGGGTTTTGCCATCTTGGCCAGGCTGGTTTCAAACTCCTTACCTTAGTTGATCCACCCGCCTCAGCCTCCCAAAGGGCTGAGATTACAGGTGTAAGCCATCATACTCTACCATAAAACTACTTTCTCATTAAGATCTTCCCCGATTGGCCAGGCACGATGGCTTACACCTGTAATCCCCGCACTGTGGGGGGCCAAGGTGGACAGATCATGAGGTCAAGAGATCAAGACCATCCTGGCCAAGATGGTAAAACCCTGTCTCTACTAAAAATACAAAAATTAGCTGGGCGTGGTGGTGCTCACCTGTAGTCCCAGCTACTTGGGAGGCTGAGGCAGGAGAATCACTTGAACCTGGAAGGCAGAGGTTGCAGTGAGCCAAGATTGCACCACTGCAGTTCGGTCTGGCAACAGAGCAAGACTCCATCTCAAAAAACAAAGAAAAAACAAAATTCCCTGATCACCTTATTTAAAACAGCACTGTGTTCTGAACTCCCTAATTTTAGCCTCTTTCTCTAGTTATATTTTTCTCCATTAGAAAGTACTGATCACTGTCTGGCCAGGTGTGGTGGCTCACGCCTGTAATCCCAGCACTTTGGGAGGCCCAGGCGGGTGGATCACCTGCGATAGGGAATTTAAGACCAGCCTGACCAACAAGGAGAAATTATGTCTCTACTAAAAATACAAAATCAGCCGGACATGGTGGCACAACCCTGTGATCCCAGCTACTTGGTAGGCTGAGGCAGGAGAATCGCCTGAACCCAAGAGGCGGAGGTAGTGGTGAGCCAAAATCGAGCCAGTGCACTCCAGCCTGGGCAATGAGAACAAAAACTCCATCAAAAAGAAGAAAGAGAGAGAGAGAGGAGAAAGAGGAGAGAGAGAGAGAGAGAGAAAGGAAGGAAAGAAAGGAAGCAAGGGAGGGAGGGTGGGAAAGAAGAATGAAAGAAAGAGGAAAGAAAGAAAGGAGGAAAGATAGATCAGTTTCTAGTATGTAATATAAACTCTATGAGGGCAGAGTTTTTTTTTAGTTTCGTTTCTGTCTTCCCAGCACCTAGACTAATGACTGGCACATAGCAGGCACTAAATATTCACTGAATGGATGAGGTGGAAAACAGGAAAGAATGAATAAGAACAGGTCAGCATCAATTCAATATCTGAATAGTAGGACTTGCTAACAAGGGAAAATGGAAGAAAACTACATTAAAAAGCTGGGTATGGTGGAGCATGCCTGTATCCCAGATACTGGGGAGACTGAGGCAGGAGAATAGCTTGAGCCCAGGAGTTTAAGACTAGTGTGCTATGATCATGCCTGTGAATAGCCACTACACTCCCGTCTGGGCAACATGGTGAATCCCTATCCCTTAAAAACTTAAAAAATTTGCTGCCAGGCACAGCCTTGTGAAATTTCAGGGTATGTGGGCCAAAGAGAGCTTCCTAAAGGTTTCCAGAGAGAAAAAGTAGGTCACATATGAAGGATTGCAAATTGGAATGATGTTGAACTTCACCAGAGAAGACTGGGCAGTAATACACCAACCTAGAAATCTATACC